>NW_023330414.1:0-101093 GCF_011100685.1 Canis lupus familiaris
GGAACGAGAATCAACAGTTATAGGTTAGGACCAGGTGGGTATCTGACTCACCATTTCCAGGTGATACCCAGGTGGGAAGAGTGTCACCATGTCCAGGTGTGGCCCAGGTGAAGACCAGAGTTAATAGGTCCGGCTTGGTCACTGTTAGTGAACAGTGTAACCATATCCTGATGCTACCCAGGTGGGAACCAGAGACACCAGGTCCTGGTGAGGCCCAGGTGGGACCAGAGACATGAGGTCCAGGTGAGGTCCCGATGGGAACCACAGTCACCAGGTCAGGAGAGGCCATGCTTTGGATCAGAGTCACCAGTTACAGGTGAGGCCCAGGTGGAGCCTGAGTCACCTGGTACAGAAGAGGCCAAAATCAGGACCAGAGTTACCAGGATCAGGTCAGTCCCAGTGGGGAACAGAGTAACCATGTCCCGATGATGCCCAGGTAGACCCAGCGTCAACAGGTCCAGATGAGGCGCAGGTGGGGAGCATATTCACTAGGTCTCGGTGACCCAGTTGAGGACCAGTGTCACCAGGTTTTTGAGCCCTAGAGGGGTAACAGATTCACCAGATCTAGGTGACATCCAGATGGGGACCAGAGTCACCATGTCAGGGTGAGGCCCCGTGGGGATCCAGAGTCATCATGTCCAGGTGAGGCTCAGGTGTAACAGAGTATCCAGGTCATAATGGTCCACAGGTGAGGACCAGAGTCACCAGATCTGGGTGAGGCCCAGGTAGGATCAGAGTCACCACTTCCAGTTGAGGCCATGAAGGAGTCCACAGCATTCAGGTCCAGAGGGGAACAAAGTCACCAGGACTGGGTGAGGACCAGATGGGGACCAGATTCACCAGGTCCAGGTGATTCCCAGGTGGTGACCAGGGTTACCAGGTACGGGTGAGGACCAGGTAAGGACGAGATTCACCAGGTCATACTGGGCCCACGGGGACTGTGTCACCATGTATGGGTGAGGCCAGGTGCCAACCCCACTCACCAGGTCCAGGTGAGGCCAACCTGCAGGCCATGTAGAGGAACAATGTCCCGATGATGCCCAGGTAGGGACCAGAGTACCAGGTCCAGGTGAGGCCAACCTGAAGGCCATGCAGCTGAACCATGTCCCGATGATGCCCAGGAAGGGACCAGAGTCACCAGGTCCAAATGAGGCCCAGTTGGAGCATATTCACTAGGTCCAGGTGAGGCCCAGTTGAGGACCAGAGTCACCAGATCTGGTTGAGTATTAGAGTGGTACAAGAATCACCTGGTCCAGTTGACATCCAGATGGGGACAGAGTCACCAGGTCAGGGTGAGGCCCAGAGAGGTTCCAGAGTCATCATGTCCAGGTGTGGCTCAGGTGTGGAACAGCGTCACAGGTACCAATCATGCCCAGGTGAGGATCAGAGTCACCAGGTCTCGGTGACGCTCAGATAGGATCAGAGTCACCAGTTCCAGGTGAGGCCAAGAGAGAGTCCACAGCAATCAGGTCCAGGTGGGGAACAAATCACCAGGACTGGTGAGGCCCAGATGGGGACCAGATTCACCAGGTCCAAGTGAGGCGAGGTGGTGACCAGAGTTCCCGGGTCTGGGAGGGACCAGGTAAGGACAAGATTCACCAGGTCCAAGAGGCCCACGTGGAACTGAGTCACCAGGTATGGGTGAGGCCCAGGTGGCAACCCCACTCACCAGTCCAGGTGAGGCCAACTGCAGGCCAGAGTCACCAGATCCAGGTGAGGCCCTAGTGGGGACCGGAGTCACCAGGTAAATGTGAGTCTACAAAAACCACAGTCAACAGGCAAGGTGTGGTTCATGTGGGAACGAGAGTCACCAGGTCCAGGTGAGACCCAAGTGGGACCATAGTCACCAGGTCCAGATTGAGGCCTAGGTGGGGGACCAGATTGATCAGGACAGTTGAGGCCAAAGTGTGAGCAAAGTTACCATGTCCAGGTGAGGCCCAGGTGGGGAACACAGTAACCATGTCCCATTGATGCCAGGTGGGAAAAGGTCACAAGGTCCAGACGAGGTCTAAGTGAGGAGTAGATTCACCAGGTCCTGTTGAGGCCCAGCTGAGGACCAGTGTCCCAAGCTCCGGGTGAGTCCCAGAGGGGGACCAGAGTCACCCGGTTCTGGTGATATCCAGGTGGGAACCAGAGTCAGCACGTCAGGAATAGGCCCAGAGGGGGAAGAGAATCACTAGGTCCAGGTGAGGCCCCGATGAGGAACTGAGAAACCAGGTTCCATGATGCCCATATGAGGACCTGAGTCACCAGGTCCAGGTGAGGTCCCTGTGGGAACCAGTCACCTCGTGCAGGTGAGGCCCAGGTGGGACCACAGTCACCAGGTCCAGGTGAGGCCCAGTTATAAAGAGAGTATCCAGGTCCCAATGATGCCAGGTAAGGACCAGAGTCAACAGGTCCAGGAGAGGTCCAAATATGGATCAGAGTCATTGTGTTCCAGGTGAGGCCAGATGGAGACCACAGGAACCAGGTCCAGGAGAGCCCCATATGGGAACCAGAGCCACCAGATCCAGGTGAGGTCCAGGTGTGGCCACAGTCACAAGGTCCAGGTGAGGTGCAGGTGGCAACAGGATTCACCAAGTCCAGGTGAAGCCCAGGTGGCGACAAGTCACCACATCCAGGTGCGGAGCAGCTAAGGACCAGAATCACCAGGCCCAAGTGAACCCCAAGGGGTGACCAGAGTCACCAGGTAAGGGTGAGGCCCAGAGGGGGAACCAGAGTAACCATTTAGTTTGAGGCCCAGAATGGGACCAGAGGTCCCTGGTCAAAGTGAGGCTCATGTGGGGTATAGAGTATCCAGGTCCCAGTGATGCCTGGGTGAGGACCAGAGTCACTAGGGCCATGCAGGACCAGATGGGGAACAGAATCACTAGGTCCTGGTGAGGCATAGAAACACACCCCAGTCAGCAGTATCAGGTGAGCCCCTTGTGGGAACCAGAGCCACTCTATCCAGCTGAGTCCAGGTCCATGTGAGGCCCACGTGAGGACCAGATTCATCAGGTCGAATTGAGGCATAGCTGGGGACAAGAGTCACCAGGTCTGGGTGCGGCCTAGGTGGGGCAAGATTCAGCAGTTCTGAGTTAGGTCAAAATGGGGACGAAGACACCAGGTCCAGGTGAGGCCAAACTGAGGACCAGAGTCACCAGATCCAGGTGAGGTCCATGTTGGAAAGAGAGTCACCAGGTCCAGGAGAGGTCCGGTGTGGACCAGAGTCACCAGATCAGGTGAAGCCCAGTTGGGGACCAGAGTCACTAGGTCCGGTTGAGGCCCAGGTGAGGACCAGAGTTACCAGGTACACGTGAGGCCTCGGTGGGGATCAGAGGCAACAGGTCCATGTGAGACCGGCTTGGGGACCATGGTCAACAGGTCTACTTGATGCCCAGAGTGGAACATGGAACAGTAAGCAGGTCCAGGTGAGTCCTCCGTGGTGAAAGTGTCACCATGTCCAGATGAGGCCCTGGTGGGGACCAGGATCACCAGGTACAGGGGAGGACCTTGAAATAACCAGAGTCAACAGTTCGAGGTCAAGGCAGGAGGCAACAAGTGTCAGAGGTCCAAGTCAGGCCAAAGTGGGTTTCACAGTCACTAGGGAACGGTGAGACCAGAGGGGGACCAGAGTCATGTGGTCCAGGTGAGGTCCAGTTGTGGAACACAGTCACCGGTCCGATTTTGCCCAGGTGAGGACCATGGACAACAGGGCCAGGTGAGGCCCAGTGGGGACGGAGTCCCCAAATCCAGGTGAAGCCCAGGTGGGGACCACATCACCAGATCCAGGTTAGTCTCAGGTGCAGACCAGAATCACCAGGTCCAGGTGAGGCGGAGGTGGCAACCAACACACACCAGGTCCCGGTGAGTCCTTGGTGGGGACCAGAGTCACGAGGTACATGAGAAGCTAGAAACACTGCAGCCACCAGGTCCACATGATGTCCATGTGGGAACGAGAATCACCAGTTACAAATGAGGACCAGGTGGGGATCCGACTCACCATGTCCAGGTGAGACCCAGGTGGGAACCAGTGTCACCATGTCCAGGTGTGGCCCAGGTGAAGACCAGAGTTAATAGGTCCGGCTGGGTCACTGTTAGTGAACAGTGTAACCATATCCTAATGCTACCCAGGTGGGTACGAGAGACACCAGGTCCTGGTGAGGCCCAGGTGGGACCAGAGACATGAGGTCCGGGTGAGTCCGATGGGAACCACAGTCACCAGGTCAGGTGAGGCCATGCTTAGGATCAGAGTCACCAGTTCCAGGTGAGGCCAAGAAGGAGTCCACAGCAATCAGGTCCAGGTGGGGTGACTTAGTCACCAGGATTAGATGAGGACCAGATGGGGACCAGATTAACCAGGTTCAGGTGATTCCCAGTGGTGACCCGATTTAGGAGTTTCGGGTGAGGACCAGGTAAGGACCAGATTACCAGGTCAAGTGAGGCCCACGTGGGGACCTGTGTCACCAGGCATGGGTGAGGCCAAGGTGACAACGCCACTCACCAGGTCCAGGTGAGCCCAACCTGCAGGCCATGCAGAGGAACCATGTCCGATGATGCCCAGGTAGCAACTAGAGTTACCGGGTCCAGGTGAGGCCAAACTGCAGGCCATGTGTGGAACCATGTCCCGATGATGCCCAGGTAGGGATCAGAGTTACCAGGTCCAGGTGAGGCCAACCTGCAGGTCATGCAGTGGAACCATGTCCCGATGATGCCCAGGTAGTGACCAGAGTCACCAGGTGCAAATGAGGCCCAGATGGAGCATATTCACTAGGTCCAGGTGAGGCCCAGTTGAGAACCAGAGTCACCAGATCTGGTTGAGGCCTAGAGGGGTACCAGATACACCTGGTCCAGGTGACATCCAGATGGGGACCAGAATCACCAGGTCAGGGTGAGGCCCAGAGGGTTCCAGAGTCATCATGTCCAGGTGAGGCTGGTGTGGAACAGAGTCACCAGGTACCAATGATGCCCAGGTGAGGACCAGAGTCACCAGGTCTGGGTGACGCGCAGATAGGATCAGAGTCACCAGTTCCCGGTGAGGCCAAGAAAGAGTCCACAGCAATCAGATCAGGTGGGGAACAAAGTCACCAGGACTGGGTGAGGCCCAGATGGGGACCAGATTCACAGGTCCAGATGAGGCCCAGTTGGGGACCAGTCCCCGGGTCTGGGAGAGGACCAGTAACGACCAGATTAACAGGTCCAAGAGGCCCACGTGTGGAACTGAGTCACCAGGTATGGGGTGGCAACCCCACTCACCAGGTCCAGGTGAGGACAACCTTCAGGCCAGAGTCACCAGATCCAGGTGAGGCCCTAGTGGGGACCGGAGTCACCAGGTAAATGTGCGTCTCAAGAACACCACATCACCAGGTCCAGGTGTGGTTCATGGGAACGAGAGACACCAGGTCCAGGTGAGAAAGAGGTGGGGACCACAGTCACCAGGTCCAGATTGAGGCCTAGGTGGGGGGACCAGCGTCATCAGGACCAGTTGAGGCCAAAGTGTGGAGCAAAGTTATCATGTCCAGGGAGGACCGGGTGGGGAACAGAGTAACGATGTCCCATTGATGCCAGGTGGGAAAAGAGTCACAAGGTCCCGGTGAGGTGCAGGTGGCAACAGGATTCACCAAGTCCATGTGAGGCCCAGGTGGCGAACAGTCACCAGATCCATGTGCGGACCAGCTAAGGACCAGATTCACCAGGCCCAAGTGAAGCCCAAGGGGTGACCAGATTTACCAGGTAAGGGTGAGGCCCAGAAGGGGAACCAGAGTAACCAGTTTAGTTTGAGGCCCAGAATGGGACCAGTGGTCCGTGGTCAAAGTGAGGCCCAGGTGTGGAATAGAGTATCCAGGTCCGAATGATGCCTGGGTCAGGACCAGAGTCACTAGGGCCATGCAGGCCCAGATGGGGAACAGAATCACTAGGTCCTGGTGAGGCATAGAAAAAGACCACAGTCACCAGTATGAGGTGAGCCCCTTGTGGGAACCAGAGCCACTCTATCCAGCTGAGTCCCAGGTCCATGTGAAGCCCACGTGAGGACCAGATTCACCAGGTCGAATTGAGGCATAGCTGGGGACAAGAGTCACCAGGTCTATGTGCGGCCTAGGTGGGGAAAGATTCAGCAGTTCTGAGTTAGGTCAAAGTGGGGACGAGAGACACCAGGTCCAGGTGAGGCCAAACTGAGTACCAGAGTCACCAGATCCAGGTGAGGTCCATGTTGGAAAGAGAGTCACCAGGTCCAGGAGAGGTCCAGGTGGGAACCAGAGTCACTAGATCCAGGTGAAGTCCAGGTGGGGACCAGAGTCACCAGATCGAGGTGAAGCCCAGGTGGGGACCAGAGTCACTAGGTGCAGATGAGGCCCAGGTGAGGACCAGAGTTACCAGGTACACGTGAGGCCTGGGGGATCAGAGGCAACAGGTCCATGTGAGGCCGGCTTGGGGACCATGTCAACAGGTCACTTGGCCCAGGTGTGGAACACAGTAAGCAGGTCCAGGTGAGTCCCCGTGGTACAAGGTCACCACGTCCAGGTGAGGCCCAGGGGGACAGGATCACCAGGTACAGGGGAGGCCCTTGAAGAACCAGAGTCAACAGTTCGAGTCAGGCGCAGGTGGCAACCAGGGTCAGCAGGTCCAAGTCAGCCAAAGTGGTTCACAGTCACTAGGGCACGGTGAGACCCAGAGGGGGCAGTCACCTGGTCCAGGTGAGGTCCAGTTGTGGAACACAGTCACCAGGTCCCAATTTTGCCCAGTTGAGGACCATGGTCAACAGGGCCAGGTGAGGCCCAGATGGGGACCGGAGTCCCAAATCCAGGTGAAGCCAGGTGGGGACCACAGTCACCAGATCCAGGGTAGTCTCAGGTGCAGACCAGAATCACCAGGTCCAGGTGAGGTGCAGGTGGCAACCACACTCACCAGGTCCCGGTGAGGCCTGGTGGGGACCAGAGTCACGAGGTACATGAGAAGCTAGAAACACTGCAGCCACCAGGTCCACATGATGTCCATGTGGGAACGAGAATTACAAGTTAAGTGAGGACCAGGTGGGGATCTGAGTCACCATGTCCAGGTTAGACCCTGGTGGGAACCAGTGTCACCATGTCCAGTGTGGACCAGGTGAAGACGAGAGTTAATAGGTCCGGCGGTGTCACTGTTAGTGAACAGTGTAACCATATCCTGATGCTACTCAGGTGTGTGTACCAGATACAAGGTCCTGGTGAGTCCCAGTTGGGACCAGAGACATGAGGACCAGGTGAGGTACCGATGGAAACCACAGTCACCAGGTCAGGTGAGGCCATGCTTAGGATCAGAGTCACCACTTACAGGTGAGGTCCAGGGGGAGCCAGAGTCACATGGCACAGAAGAGGCGAAAGTCAGGACCAGAGTACCACGATCAGGTCAGTCCCACTGGGAATAGAGTAACCACGTCCCGATGATGCCCAGGTAGAACCACAGTTACCAGGTCCAGGGTGGCCAACCTAAGGCCATGCAGTGGAACCATGTCCCGATGAGCCCAGGTAGGGAAGAGAGTCACCAAGTCCAAATGAGGCCCGATGGAGCATATTCAATAGGTCCACGTGAGGCCCAGTTGAGGACCAGTGTCACCAGATCCAGGTGAAGCCAAGGTGGGGACCAGAGTCACTAGGTCCAGATGAGGCCCAAGTCAGGACCAGTGTTACCAGGTACACGTGATGCCCGGTGGGAATCAGAGGAAACAGGTCCATATGAGGTCGGCTTCGGTACCATGTCAACAGGACTACTTGAGGCCCATGTGTGGAAACAGTAACCAGGTCCAGGTGAGTCCCCGGTGGTGACAAGGGTCACCACGTCCAGGTGAGTCCCAGGGGGACCAAGATCACCAGGACAGGGGAAGCCCTTGAATGAACCAGAGTCAACAGTTCGAGGTCAGGCGCAGGTGTCAACCTGGGTCAGCAGGTCCAAGTCAGGCCAAAGTCGGGTTCACAGTCACTAGGCACGGTGAGACCCAGAGGGGGACCAGAGTCACCTGGTCCAGGTGAGGTCCAGGGGTGGAACACAGTCACCGGGTCCCAATTTTGCAGTTGAGGACCATGGTTCACAGGGCCAGGTGAGGCCCAGATTGGGGATCCTCAATCTGGATCAGATTCACCAGTTCCAGTTGAGGCTAAGAAGGAGTCCACAGCAATCATGTCCAGATGACGCCTATGTCGGGGGACCAGAGTCATCAGGACTAGTTGAGGCCAAAATGTGGAGCAAAGTTATCATGTCCAGGGTGAGGCCCAGGTGGGGAACAGACTAACCATGTCCCATTGATGCCAGGTGGGAAAAGAGTCACAAGATCCAGACGAGGCCTAAGTGAGGAGCAGATTCACCAGGGTCCTGTTGAGGCCCAGTTGAGGACCAGTTGTCCCCAGCTCCGGGTGAGTCCCAGAGGGGGACCAGAGTCACCCGGTTCTGGTGATATCCAGGTGGGGACCAGAGTCACCACGTCAGGGTGAGGACCATAATGGGACGAGAATCACTAGGTCCAGGTTAGGTCCCGATGTGGAACTGAGAAACCAGGTCCCATGATGCCCATATGAGGACCTGAGTCACCAGGTCCAGGTGAGGTCCCTGTGAGAACCAGTCACCTCGTCCAGGTGAGACCCAGGTGGGACCACAGTCACCAGTATCATGTGAGCCCCTTGTGGGAACCAGAGCCACTCTATCCAGCTGAGTCCCAGGTCCATGTGAGGCCAACGTGAGGAGCAGATTCATCAGGTCGAATTGAGGCAGAGCTGGGGACAGAGTCACCAGGTCTGCGTGCGGCCTAGGTGGGTCAAGATTCAGCAATTCTGAGTTAGGTCAAAGTGGGGACGAGAGAAATCAGGTCCAGGTGAGGCCAAACTGAGGACCAGAGTCACCAGATCCAGGTGAGTTCCAGGTGGGGACCAGAGTCCCCAGATCCAGGTGAAGCCCAGGTGGGGACCAGAGTCACTAGGTCCAGATGAGGCCAGGTGAGGACCAGAGTTACCAGGTACACGTGAGGCCCCGGTGGGGATCAGAGGAAACAGGTCTATGTGAGGCCGCCTTGGGGACCATGGTCACAGGTCTACTTGAGGCCAAGGTGTGGAACACAGTAGCAGGTCCTGGTGAGTCACACGTGGTGACAAGGGTCACCACGTTCAGGTGGGGCCCAGTTGCGGACCAGGATCACCAGGTACAGGGGAGGCCCTTGAGAGAACCAGAGTCAACAGTTAGAGGTCAGGCGCAGGTGGCAACCAGGGTCAGCAGGTCCAAGTCAGGCCAAAGTGGGGTTCACAGTCACTAGGGCACGGTGAGACCCAGAGGGGGACCAGAGTCACATGGTCCTGTGAGGTCCATTGTGGAACTCAGTCACCGGGTCCCAATTTTGCCCAGTGAGGACCATGGTCAACAGGGCCAGTTGAGGCCCAGATGGGGACCGGAGTCCCCAAATCCAGGTGTAAGCCCAGGTGGGGACCACAGTCACCAGATGCAGGGTAGTCTCAGGTGCAGACCAGAATCACCAGTCCAGCTGAGGTGCAGGTGGCAACCACACTCACCAGGTCCCGGTGAGGCACTGGTCTGGACCAGAGTCACGAGGACATGAGAAGCTAGAAACACTGCAGCCACCAGGTCGACATGATGTCCATGTGGAAGCGAGAATCACCAGTTAAAGCTGAGGAACAGGTGGGGATCCGACACACCATGCCCAGGTGAGACCCAGGTGAAGACCAGAGTTAATAGGTCCGGCTGGGTCACTGTTAGTGAACAGTGTAACCATATCCTGATGCTACCCAGGTGGGTACCAGAGACACCATATCCTGGTGAGGCCCAGGTGGGCCCAGAGACACGAGGTCCAGATGAGGTCCCGATGGGAACCACAGTCACCAGGTCAGGTGAGGCCATGCTTAGGATCAGAGTCACCAGTTCCAGGTGAGGCCCAGGTGGAGCCAGAGTCACCTGGTACAGAAGAGGCCAAAGTCAAGACCAGAGTTACCACGATCAGGTCAGTCCCAGTGGGGAATAGAGTAACCATTTCAGGATGATGCCCAGGAAGAACCAGAGTCACCAGGTCCAGATGAGGCGTAGGTGGGGAGCATATTCACTAGGTCCCTGTGAGGCCAAGTTGAGGACGAGAGTCACCAGGTCTAGTTGAGTCCTAGAGGGGTACCAGATTCACCTGGTCTAGGTGACATCCAAATGGAGACCAGAGTCACCAATTCAGGGTGAGGCCCAGAGTGGTTTCCAGAGTCATCAAGTCCAGGTGAGGCTCAGGTGTGGAACAGAGTATCCAGGTCTTAATGATCCACAGTTGAGGACCAGAGTCACCAGATCTGGGTGAGGCCCAGTTAGGAACAGAGTCACCAGTTCCACGTGAGGCCAAGAAGTGTCCACAGCAATCAGGTCCAGGTGGGGAACAAAGTCACCAGGACTGGGTGAGGCCCAGATAGGGAACAGATTCACAAGGTCCAGGTGATTCCCAGGTGATGACAGAGTTACCAGTTCCGGATGAGGACCAGGTAAGTACCAGATTCACCAGGTCCATGTGAGGCCCACGTGGGGACCTGTGTCACCAGGTATGGGTGAGGCCCAGGTAGCAAACCCAGTCACCAGGTCAAGGTGAGTCCAACCTGCAGGCAATGCAGAGAATCGTGTACCGAAGATGCCCGTGTAGGGAACAGAGTTACCAGGTCCAGGGTGAGGCCAACCTGCAGGCCATGCAGTGGAACCATGTCCCGATGATGCCCAGGTAGGGACCAGAGTAACCAGTTCCAAATGAGGCCCAGATGGAGCATATTCACTAGGTCCATGTGAGGCACAGTTGAGGACCAGAGTCACCAGAACTGGTTGAGGCCTAGAGGGGTACCAGAATCACCTGGTCCAGGTGACATCCAGATGGGGACCAGAGTCCCTGATAGTGAACAGTGTCACCATAACCTGATGCTACATAGATGGTTACCAGAGACATCAGGTCCTGGTGAGGCCGAAGAGGGACCCGAGACATGAGGTCCAGGTGAGGTCCCGATGGGAACCGCAGTCAGCAGGTTAGGTGAGACCATGCTTAGGATCAGAGTCACCAGTTACAGGTGAGGCACAGGTTGAGCCAGAGTCACCTGGTACAGAAGAGGCCAAAGTCAGGACAAGAGTTACCAGGATCAGGTCAGTCCCAGTGGGGAATAGAGTAACCATGTCCCGATGATGCCCCAGGAAGAACCAGAGTCACCAGGTCCAGATGAGGCGGCAGGTGGGGAGCATATTCACTAGGTCCGGTGATGCCAAGTTGAGGACAAGAGTCACCATTTCTAGTTGAGGCGTAGAGGGGTCCAGATTCACCCTGGTCTAGGTGAAATCCAGATGGGTCCAGAATCACCAAGTCAGGGTGAGGCCCAGGTGGTGACCAGGGTTACCAGTTCCGGGTGAGGATGGAAGGTAAGGACCAGATTCACAAGGTCCAATCTAGGCCCACGTGGGGACCTTTGTCACCAGGTATGGGTGAGGCCCAGGTGGCAACCCCACTCACCAGGTCCAGGTGAGGCCAACCTGCAGGCCATGCAGAGGAACCATGTCCCGATGATGCCCAGGTAGGGAACAGAGTTACCAGGTCCAGGTGAGGCCAACCTGAAGGCCATGCAGTGGAACCATGTCCCGATGATGCCCAGGTAGTGACCAGAGTCAACAGGTCCAAATGAGGCCCAGATGGAGCATATTCACTAGGTCCAGGTGAGGCCCAGTTGAGGACAAGAGTCACCAGATCTGGGTGACGTGCAGATAGGATCAGAGCCACCAGTTCCAGGTAAGGCTAAGAAAGAGTCCACAGCAATCAGGTGCAGGAGGGGAACAAAGTCACCAGGACTGAGTGAGACCCAGATGGAGACCAGATTCACTCACCAGGTCCAGGTGAGGCCCAGGTGGTGACCGGAGTCCCCGGGTCTAGTAGAGGACCAGGTAAGGACCAGATTCACCAGGTCCAAGAGGCACACGTGGGGACCTGAGTCAGCAGGTATGGGTGTGTCCCAGGTGGCAACCCCACTCACCAGGTCCAGGTGAGGCCAACCTGCAGGCCAGAGTCATCAGATCCACGTGAGGCCCTATTGGAGACCAGAGTCACTAGGTAAATGTGAGTCTACAAGAACACCACAGTCACCAGGTCCAGGTGTGGTTCATGCGGGAACAAGAGTCACCAGGTCCAAGAGACCCAGGTGGGGACCACAGTTACCAGGTCCAGATTGAGGCCTAGGTGGGGGACCAGATTCATCAGGACCAGTTGAGGCCAAAGTGTGGAGCAAAGCTATCATATCCAGGTGAGGCCCAGTTGGGGAACAGAGTAACCATGTCCCATTGATGTCAGGTGGGAAAAGAGACACAGGTCCAGACGAGGTCTAAGTGAGGAGTAGATTCACCAGGTCCTGTTGAGGCCCAGTTGAGGACCAGTGTCCCCAGCTCTGGGTGAGTCCCAGAGAGGGACCAGAGTCACCCGGTTCTGGTGATATCCAGGTGGGGACCAGAGTCACCACGTCAGGATGAGGCCCAGAGGGGGACGAGAATCACTAGGTCCAGGTGAGGCCCCAATGTGGACCTGAGAAAGCAGGACCCATGATGCCCATATGAGGACATGGGTCACCAGGTCCAGGTGAGGTCCCTGTGGGAACCAGTAACCTCGTCCAGGTGAGGCCAGGTGGGACCACAGTCACCAGGTCCAGGTGAGGTTCAGGTATATAAGAGTGTATCCAGGTCCCAATAATGCCAAGGTAAGGACAGAGTCAACAGGTCCAGGAGAGGCCCAAATATGGATCAGAGTCATTTTGTTCCAGGTGAGGCCAGATGGAGACCACAGGAACCAGGTCCAGGAGAGCCCCATATGGGAACCAGAGCCACCAGATCCAGGTGAGATCCAGGTGGGACCACTGTCACAAGGTCCAGGGGAGGCGCAGATGACAACAGGATTCACCAAGCCCAGGTGAGGCCCAGGTGGCGACCAGTCACCAGATCCAGGTGCAGACCAGCTAAGGACTAGATTCACCAGGGCCAAGTGAAGCCCAAGGGGTGACCAGAGTCACCAGGTAAGCGTGAGGCCCAGAGTGGAACCAGAGTAACCAGTTTAGTTTGAGGCCCAGAATGGGACAAGAGGTCACTGGTCAAAGTGAGGTCAGGTGTGGAACAGAGTATCCATGTCCCAATGATGCCTGGGTGAGGACCAGAGTACCTAGGGCCATGCAGGCCCAGATGGGGAACCGAATCACTAGGTCCTGGTGAGGCATAGAATAAGACCACATTTAGCAGTATCAGGTGAGCCCCTTGTGGGAACCAGAGCCACTCTATCCAGCTGAGTCCCAGGTCCATGTGAGGCCCACGTTAGGACAAGATTCATCAGGATGAATAGAGGCATACCTGGGGACAAGAGTCACCAGGTCTGGGTGCGGCCTAGGTGGGGCAAGATTCTACAGTTCTGAGTTAGGTCAAAGTGGCGACGAGAGACACCTGGTCCAGGTGAAGCCAAACTGAGGACCAGAGTCACCAGATCCAGGTGAGGTCCATGTTGGAAAGAGAGTCACCAGGTGCAGGAGAGGTCCAGGTGGGGACCAGTGTCCCCAGATCCAGGTGAAGTCCATGTGGGGACCAGAGTCACCAGATCGAGGTGAAGCCCAGGTGGGGACCAGAGTCACTAGGTCCAAATGAGGCCCAGGTGAGGACCAGAGTTACCAGGTACACGTGAGGCGCCGGTAGGTATCAGAGGCAACAGGTCCATGTGAGACAGTTTTGGGGACCATGGTCAAGAGTTCTACTTGAGTCCCAGTGTGGAACACTGTAACCAGGTCCAAGTGAGTCCCCGGTGGTGACAAGAGTCACCAGGTCCAGGTGAGGCCCAGGTGGGGACCAGGATCACCAGGTACAGGGGAGGCCCTTGAAAGAACCAGAGTCAACAGTTCGAGGTCAGGCGCAGGTGGCAACCAGGGTCAGCAGGTCCAAGTCAGGCCAAAGTGGGGTTCACAGTCACTAGAGCACGGTGAGACCCAGAGGGGGACCAGAGTAACCTGGTCCAGGTGAGGTCCAGGTGTGGAACACAGCCACCGGGTCCCAATTTTGCCCAGTTAAGGACCATTGTCAACAGGACCAGGTGAGGCCCAGATGGGAATCGGAGTGCCCAAATCCAGGTAAAGCCCAGATTGGGACCATAGTCACCAGATCCAGGGTAGTCTCAGATGCAGACCAGAATCACCAAGTCCAGGTGAGGTGAAGGTGGCAACCACACTCACCAGGTCCCGGTGAGACCCTGGTGTGGACCAGAGTCACGAGGTACATGAGAATCTAGAAACACTGCAGCCACCAGGTCCACATGATGTCCATGTGGGAACGAGAATCACCAGTTACAGGTGAAGACCAGGTGGGGATCCGAGTCACCATGTCCAGGTGAGACCCAGGTGGGAACCAGTGTCACCATGTCCAGGTGTGGCCCAGGTGAAGACCAGAGTTAATAGGTCTGGCTGGGTCACTGTTAGTGAACAGTGTAACCATATCCTGATGCTACCCAGGTGGGTACGAGAGACACCAAGTCCTGGTGAGGTCCAGGTGAGACCAGAGACATGAGGACCAGGTGAGGTCCCATGGGCACCACAGACATCAGGTGAGGTGAGTCCATGCTTAGGATCAGATTCAACAGTTACAGGTGAGGTCCAGGTGGAGCCAGAGTCACCTGGTACAGAAGAGCCAAAAGTCAGGACCAGAGTTACCAGGATCAGGTCAGTCCCAGTGGGGAATAGAGTAACCATGACCTGATGATGCCCAGGTAGAACCAGAGTCACCAGGTCCAGATGAGGCGCAGGTGGGGAGCATATTCACTAGGTCCCGGTGAGGCCCAGTTGAGGACCAGTGTCACCAGGTCTAGTTGAGGCCCAGAAGGGTACCAGATTCACCTGGTCAAGGTGACATCCAGATGGGGACCAGAGTCAACAGGTCAGGGTGAGGCCCAGAGAGGTTCCAGAGTCAACATGTCCAGGTGAGGCTCAGGTGTGGAACAGAGTCACCAGGTACCAATGATGCCCAGGTGAGGACCAGAGTCACCATGACTGGGTGACGCACAGATAGGATCTCAGTCACCAGTTCCAGGTGAGGCCAAGAAACAGTCCAAAGCAATCAGGTACAGGTGGGGAACAAAGTCACATGGACTGGGTGAGGCCCAGATGGTGACCAGATCCACCAGGACAAGGTGAGCCCAGGTGGTGACCAGAGTCCCCGGATCTGGGAGAAGAACAGGTAAGGACCAGATTTACCAGGTCCAAGAGTCTCACGTGGGGACCTGAGTTACCAGGTATGGGTGAGACCCAGGTGGCAACCCCACTCACCAGGTCCAGGTGAGGCCAACCTGCAGGCCATGCAAAGGAACCATGTCCCGATGATGCCCAGGTAGGGACCAGAGTTACCAGGTCCAGATGAATCGCATGTGGGGAGCATGTTCACTAGGTCCCGGTGAGGCCCAGTTGAGGTCCAGAGTCACCAGGTCAAGTTGAGGCCTAGAGGGGTACCAGTTTCACCTGGTCTAGGTGACATCCAGATGGGGACCAGTGTCACCATGTCAGGCTGAGGCCCAGAGGGGATCAGGGTCATCATATCCAGGTGAGACTCAGGTTGGAACAAATTATCCATGTCATAATGGAACACAGCTGAGTACCAGAGTCACCAGTTCTGGGTGAGGCCCAGTTAGGATCAGAGTCACCAGTTCCAGGTGAGGCCAAGAAGGAGTCCACAGCAATCAGGCCCAGATGGGGAACAAAGTCACGAGGACTGGGTGAGGCCCACATGGGGACCAGATTCACCAGGCCCAGGTGATTCCCAGGTGGTGACCAGACTTACCAGTTCCAGGTGAGGACCAGGTAAGGGTCAGATTCACCAGTTCCAAGTGATGCGCACGTGGGGACCTGTGTCATCAGGTATGGGTGAGGCACTGGTGAAAACCCCACTAACCAGGTCCAGGTGAGGCCAACATGCAGGCCATGCAGAGGAACCATGTCCCGATGATGCCCATGTAGGGAATAGACTTACCAGGTCCAGGTGAGGCCAATCTGCAGGGCATGCAGAGGAATCATGTCCCGTTGATGCCCAGGTAGGGACCAGAGTTACCAGGTCCAGGTGACGCCAAACTGCAGGCCATGCAATGGAACCATGTCCCGATGAAGCCCAGGTAGGGACCAGAGTCACCAGGTCCAAATGAGGCCCAGACGGAGCATATTCACTAGGGACAGGTGAGGACCAGTTGAGGACCAGAGTCAACAGATCTGGTTGAGGCCTAGAGGAGTATCCAGAATCACCTGGTCCAGGTGACATCCAGATGGGGACCAGAATCACCAGGGCAGGGTGAGGCCCAGAGCGGTTTCAGAGTCATCATGTCCAGGTGTGGCTCAGGTGTGGAACAGAGTCACCAGGTACCAATGATGCACAGGTGAGGACCAGAGTCACCAGGTCTGGGTGACGCGCAGATAGGATCAGAGTCACCAGTTCCAGGTGAGGCCAAGAAAGAGTCCACAGCAATCAGGTCCAGGTGGGGAACAAAGTCACCAGGACTGGGTGAGGCCCAGATGGGGACCAGAATCACCAGGTCCAGGTGAGGCCCAGTTGGGGACCAGAGTACCCGGGTCTGGGAGAGGACCAGGTAAGGACCAGATTAACAGGTCCAAGAGGCCCACGTGGGGACCTGACTCACCAGGTTTGGGTGAGGCCCAGGTGGCAACCCCACTCAGCAGGTCCAGGTGAGGCGAACCTGCAGGCCAGAGTCACCAGATCCAGGTGAGGCCCTAGTGGGGATACCAGTCACCAGGTAAATGTGAGTCTACAAGAACACCACAGTCACCAGGTCCAGGTTTGGTTCATGTGGGAACGAGAGTCACCAGATCCAGGTGAGACCGAGGTGGGGACCACAGTCACCAGGTCAAGATTGAGGCCAAAGTGTGGAGCAAAGTTGTCATGTCCATGTGAGGCCCAGGTGGGGAACAGAGTAACCATGTCCCAAAGATGCCAGGTGGGAAAAGAGTCACAAGGTCCAGACGAGGCCTTAGTGAGGAGTACATTCACCAGGTCCTGTTGAGGCCCAGTTGAGGACCAGTGTCCCCAGCTCCGGGGGAGTCCCAGAGGGGGACCAGAGTCACCCGGTTCTGGTGATATCCAGGTCGGGACCTGAGTCACCACGTCAGGGTGAGGCCCAGAGGGGGACGAGAATCACTAGGTCCAGATGAGGCCCCGATGTGTAACTAGAACCCAGGTCCCATGATGCCCATATGAGGACCTGAGTCACCAGGTCCAGGTGAGGTCCCTGTGGGAACCAGTCACCTCGTCCAGGTGAGGCCCAGGTGGGACCACAGTCACCAGGTCCAGGTGAGGCCCAGGTATATAAGAGAGTATCCAGGTCCCAATGTTGCCCAGGTAAGGATCAGAGTCAACAGGTCCAGGAGAGGCCCAAATATGGATCAGAGTCATTGTGTTCCAGGTGAGGCCAGATGGAGACCACAGGAACCAGGTCCAGGAGAGCCCCATATGGGAACCAGAGCCACCAGATCCAGGTGAGTTCCACGTGAGGCCACAGTCACAAGGTCCAGGTGAGGTGCATGTGGCAACAGGATTCACCAAGTCCAGGTGAAGCCCAGGTGGCGACCAGTCACCAGAGCCAGGTGCGGACCAGCTAAGGACCATAATCTCCAGGCCCAAGTGAACCCCAAGGGGTGACCAGAGTCACCAGGTAAGGGTGAGGCCCAGAGAGGGAACCAAAGTAACCATTTTTTTGTGGCCCAGAATGGGACCAGAGGTCCCTGGTCAAAATGAGGCTCATGTGGGGTATAGAGTATCCAGGTCTCAGTGATGCCTGGGTGAGGACCAGAGTCACTAGGGCCATGCAGGCCCAGATGGGGAACAGAATCACTAGGTCCTGTTGAGGCATAGAAACACACCCCAGTTAGCAGTATCAGGTGAGCCCCTTGTGGGAACCAGAGCCACTCTATCCAGCTGAGTCGCAGGTCCATGTGAGGCCCACGTGTGGACCAGATTCATCAGGTCGAATTGAGGCATAGCTGGGGACAAGAGTCACCAGGTCTGGGTGCGGCCAAGGTGGGGCAAGATTCAGCAGTTCTGAGTTAGGTCAAAAGGGGGACGAGAGATACCAGGTCCAGGTGAGGCCAAACTGAGGACCAGAGTCACCAGATCCAAGTGAGGTCCATGTTGGAAAGAGAGTCACCAGGTCCAGGAGAGGTCCAGGTGTGGACCAGAGTCACCAGATCCAGGTGAAGCCCATTTGGGGACCAGAGTCACTAGGTCCAGTTGAGGCCCAGGTGAGGACCAGAGTTACCAGGTACACGTGAGGCCTCGGTGGGGATCAGAGGCAACAGGTCCATGTGAGGCCGGCTTGGGGACCATGGTCAACAGGTCTACTTGAGGCCCATGAGTGGAACATAGTAAGCAGGTCCAGGTGAGTCCTCCGTGGTGACAAGTGTCACCACGTCCAGTTGAGGCCCTGGAGGGGACCAGGATCACCAGGTACAAGGGAGGACCTTGAAAGAACCAGAGTCAACAGTTCGAGGTCAGGCACAGGTGGCAACAAGTGTCAGGAGGTCCAAGTCAGGCCAAAGTGGGGTTCACAGTCACTAGGGAACGGTGAGACCCAGAGGGGACCAGAGTCATGTGGTCCAGGTGAGGTCCAGTTGTGGAACACAGTCACCGGGTCCCAATTGTGCCCAGTTGAGGACCATGGTCATCAGGGCCAGGTGAGGCCCAGATGGGGACCGGAGTCCCCAAATCCAGGTGAAGACCAGGTGGGGACCACAGTCACCAATTCCAGGTTAGTCTCAGGTGCAGACCAGAATCACCAGGTCCAGGTGAGGCGCAGGTGGCAACCACACTCACCAGGTCCCGGTGAGGCCCTGGTGGGGACCAGAGTCACGAGGTACATGAGAAGCTAGAAACACTGCAGCTACCAGGTCCACATGATGTCCGTTTGGGAAGGAGAATCACCAGTTACAGGTGAGGACCAGGTGGGGATCCGACTCACCATTTCCAGGTAAGACCCAGGTGGGAACCAGTGTCACCATGACCAGGTGTGGCCCAGGTGAAGGCCAGAGTTAATAGGTCCGGCTGGGTCACTGTTAGTGAACAGTGTAACCATATCCTAATGCTAACCAGGTGGGTACCAGAGACACCAGGTCCTGGTGAGGCCCAGGTGGGACCAGAGACCTGAGGTCCGGGTGAGGTCCAGATGGGAACCACAGTCACCAGGTCACGTGAGGCCATGCTTAGGATCAGAGTCACCAGTTACAGGTGAGGCCCAGGTGGAGCCAGAGTCACCTGGTACAGAAGAGGCCAAAGTCAGGACCAGAGTTACCAGGATCAGGTCAGTCCCAGTGGGGAATAGAGTAACCTTGTCCCGATGATGCCCAGGTAGAACCAGAGTCACCAAGTCCAGATGAGGCACAGGTGGGGTGCATGTTCACTAGGTCCCGTTGAGGCCCAGTTGAGGACCAGAGTCACCAGGTCAAGTTGAGGCCTAGAGGGATACCAGATTCACCTGGTCTAGGTGACATCCGGATGGGGACCAGAGTCATCATGTCAGGGTGAGGCCCTGAGGGGATGCAGAGTCATCATGTCCAGGTGAAGCTCAGGTGTGGAACAGAGTATCCAGGTCATAATGGTCCATAGGAGAGGACCAGAGTCACCAGATCTGGGTGAGGCCCACTTAGGATCATAGTCTCCAGTTCCAGGTGAGGCCAAGAAGGGGTCCACAGCAATCAGGTCCACGTGGGGAACAAAGTCACCAGGACTGGGTGAGGCCCAGATGGGGACCAGATTCACAAGGTCCAGGAGATTCCCAGATGATGACCAGAGTTACCAGTTCCGGGTGAGGACCAAGTAAGGACCATATTCACCAGGTCCAAGTGAGGCCCACGTGGGGACCTGTGTCACCAGGTATGGGTGAGGCACAGGTGGCAACCCCACTCACCAGGTCAAGGTGAGGCCAACCTGCAGGCCATGCAGAGGAACCTTGTCACGATGATGCCCAGGTAGGGACCAGATTTACCAGGTCCAGGTGAGGCCAACGTGCAGGCAATGCAGTGGAACCATGTCCCGATGATGCCCAGGTAGGGACCAGAGTTACCAGGTCCAGGTGAGGCCCAGATGGAGCATATTCACTAGGTCCAGGTGAGGCCCAGTTGAGGACCAGAGGCAACAGATCTCGTTATGGACTAGAGGGGTACCAGAATCACCTGGTCCAGGTGACATCCAGATGGGGACCAGAATCACCAGGTCTGGTTGAGGCCCAGAGGGGTTCCAGAGTCATCATGTCCAGGTGAGGCTCTGGTGTGGAACAGAGTCACAAGGTACCAATGATGCCCAGGGGAGGACCAGAGTCACCAGGTCTGGGTGACGCGCAGATATGATCAGAGTCACCAGTTCCAGGTGAGGCCAAGAAAGAGTCCACAGGAATCAGGTCCAGGTGGGGAACAAAGTCACCAGGATTGGGTGAGGCCCAGATGGGGACCAGATTCACAGGTCCAGATGAGGCCCAGTTGGGGACCAGAGTCCCCGGGTCTGGGAGAGGACCAGGTAACGACCAGATTAACAGGTGCAAGAGGCCCACGTGGGGAGCTGAGTCACCAGGTATGGGTTGGCAACCCCACTCACCAGGTCCAGGTGAGGACAACCTTCAGGCCAGAGTCACCAGATCCACGTGAGGTCCTAGTGGGGACCGGAGTCACCAGGTAAATGTGCGGCTACAAAAATACCACAGTCACCATGTCCAGGTGTGGTTCATGTGGGAACGAGAGACACCAGGTCCAGGTGAGAACCATGTGTGGACCAGAGTCACCAGGTCCAGATTGAGGCCTAGGTGGGGGGACCAGAGTCATAAGGACCAGTTGAGGACAAAGTGTGGAGCAAAGTTATCATGTCCAGGTGAGGCCCAGGTGGGGAAAAGAGTAACCATGTCCCATTGATGCCAGGTGGGAAAAGAGTCACAAGGTCCCGGTGAGGCGCAGGTGGCAACAGGATTCACCAAGTGCATGTGAAGCCCAGGTGGGGACAACAGTCACCAGATACAGGGTAGTCTCAGGTGCAGACCAGAATCACCAGGTCCAGGTGTGGTACAGGTGGCAACCAAACTCACCAGGTCCGGTGAGGCACTAGTGGGGACCAGAGTCACGAGGTACATGAGAAGCTAGAAACACATGGGACCCCTGGGTGGCACAGCGGATTGGCGCCTGCCATTGGCCCAGGGCGCGATCCTGGAGACCCGGGATCGAATCCCACGTGGGGCTCCCGGTGCCTGGAGCCTGCTTCTCCCTCTGCCTGTGTCTCTGCCTCTCTCTCTCTCTGTGACTATCATATCAATAAAAATTAAAAAAAAAAGATTCTAGAAACACTGCGGCCAACAGGTCCACATGATCTCCATGTGGGAACGAGAATCACCAGTTACAGGTGAGGACCAGGTGGGGATCCGACTCACCATGTCCAGGTGAGACCCAGGTGGGAAACAGTGTCACCATGTCTAGGTGTGGCCCAGGTGAAGACCAGAGTTAATAGGTCCGGCTGGGTCACTGTTAGTGAACAGTGTAACCATATCCTGATGCTACCCAGGTGGGTAGCAGAGACACCAGGTCCTGGTGAGGCCCAGAGGAGACCAGAGACATGAGGACCAGGTGAGGTCCCGATGGGAACCACAGTCACCAGGTCAGGTGAGGCCATGCTTAGGATCAGAGTCACCAGTTACAGGTGAGTCCCAGGTGGAGCCAGACTCACCTGGTAGAGAAGAGGCCAAAGTCAGGACCAGAGTTACCAGGATCAGGTCAGTCCCAGAGGGGAATAGTGTAACCATGTCCCGATGATGCCCAGGTAGAACCAGAGTCACCAGGTCCAGATGAGGCGCAGGTGGTGAGCATGTTCACTAGGTCCCGGTGAGGCCCAGTTGAGGACCAGAGTCACCAGGTCAAGTTGAGGCCTAGAGGGGTACCAGATTCACCTGGTCTAGGTGACATCCAGATGGGGACCAGAGTCACCATGTCAGGCTGAGGCCCAGAGGGGATCCAGAATCATCATGTCCAGGTGAGGCTCAGGTGTGTAACAAAGTATCCAGGTCATAATGGTCCACAGGTGAGGACCAGAGTCACCAGATCTGGGTGAGACCCAGTCAGGATCAGAGTCACCAGTTCAAAGTGAGGCCAAGAAGGAGTCCACAGCAATCAGGCCCAGGTGGGGAACAAAGTCACCAGGACTGGGTGAGGCCCAGATGGGGACCAGATTCACCAGGTCCAGGTTATTCCCAGGTATGACTAGAGTTACCAGTTCCGGGTGAGGTCCAGGTAAGGACCGGATTCACCAGGTCCAAGTGAGGCCCACGTGGGGACCTGTGTCACCAGGCATGGGTGAGGCCCAGGTGTCAACCCCACTCACCAGGTCCAGGTGAGGGCAACATGCAGGCCATGCAGAGGAACCATGTCCCGATGATGCCCAGGTAGGGACTAGAGTTACCAGGTCCAGGTGAGACCAACCTGCAGGCCATGCAGTGGAACCATGTCCCGATGAAGCCCAGGTAGGGACCAGAGTTACCAGGTCCAGGTGAGGCCAACCTGCAGGTCATGCAGTGGAGCCATGTCCCGATGATGCCCAAGAAGGGACAAGAGTCACCAGGTCCAAATGACGCCCAGATGGAGCATATTCACTAGGTCCAGGTGAGGCCCAGTTTCAGACCAGAGTCACCAGATCTTGTTGAGGCCTAGAGGGGTACCAGAATAACCTGGTACAAGTGACATCCAAATGGTGACCAGAGTCACCAGGTCAGGGTGAGGCCCAGAGAGGCTCCAGAGTCATCATGTCCAGGTGAAGCTCAGGTGTCAACACAGTGTCCAGGTCATAGAGGTCCACTGGTGAGAAACAGAGTGACCAGATCTGGGTGACGCGCAGATAGGATCAGAGTCACCAGTTCCAGGTGAGGCCAAGAAAGACCGACAGCAATCAGGTCCAGGTGGGGAACACAGTCACCAGGACTGGGTGTGGCCCAGATGGGGAGCAGATTCAACAGGTCCATGTGAGTCCCAGGTGGTGACAAGAGGCCCCCTGTCTTGGAGTGGACCAGGTAAGGACCAGATTCACCAGGTCCAAGAGGCCCACGTGGGGAACTGAGTCACCAGGTATGGGGTGGCAACCCGACTCACCAGGTCCAGGTGAAGCCAACATTCAGGCCAGAGTCACCAGATCCATGTGAGGCCCTAGTGGGGACCGGAGTCACCAGGTAAATGTGAGTCTACAAGAACACCACAGTCACCAGATCCAGGTGTGGTTCATGTGGGAACGAGAGTCACCAGGTCCAGGTGAGAACCAGGTGGGGACCAGAGTCACCAGGTCAGGATTGAGGCCTAGGTGGGGGGACCAGAGTCATAAGGACCAGTTGAGGCCAAAGTGTGGAGCAAAGTTATCATGTCCAGGTGAGGCCCAGGTGGGGAACAGAGTAACCATGTCCCATTGATGCCAGGTGGGAAAAGAGTCACAAGGTCCCGGTGAGGCGCAGGTGGCAATAGGATTGACCAAGTCCACGTGAGGACCAGGTGGCGAACAGACACCAGATCCATGTGCGGACCAGCTAAGGACCAGATTCACCAGGCTCAAGTGAAACCCAAGGGGTGACCAGATTTACCAGGTAAGGGTGAGGCCCAGAGGGGGAACCAGAGTAACCAGTTTAGTTTGAGGCCCAGAATGGGACCAGAGATCCGTGGTGAAAGTGAGGCCCAGGTGTGGAATAGAGAATCCAGGTCCGAATGATGCATGGGTGAGGACCAGAGTCACTAGGGCCATGCATGCCCAGATGGCGAACAGAATCACTAGGTCCTGGTGAGGCATAGAAAAAGACCACAGTCAGCAGTATCAGGTGAGCCCCTTGTGGGAACCAGAGCCACTCTATCCAGCTGAGTCCCAGGTCCATGTGGAGCCCACGTGAGGACCAGATTCATCAGGTCGAATTGAGGCATAGCTGGGGACAAGAGTCCAGGTCTGGGTGCGGCCTAGGTGGGGCAAGATTCAGCAGTTCTGAGTTAGGTCAAAGTGGGGACGAGAGACACCAGGTCCACGTGAGGACAAACTGAGTACCAGAGTCAACACATCCAGGTGAGGTCCATGTTGGAAAGAGAGTCACCAGGTCCAGGAGAGGTCCAGGTGGGGACCAGAGTCACCAGATCGAGGTGAAGCCCAGGAGGGACCAGAGTCACTAGGTGCAGATGAGGCCCAGGTGAGGACCAGAGTTACCAGGTACACGTGAGGATCCGGTGGGGATCAGAGGCAACAGGTCCATGTGAGGCCGGCTTGGGGACCATGGTCAACAGGTCCACTTGAGACCCAGGAGTGGAACACAGTAAGCAGGTCCAGGTGAGTCCCCCGTGGTGACAAGTGTCACCACGTCCAGGTGAGGCCCAGGTGGGGACCAGGATCACCAGGTCCAGGGGAGGCCCTTGAAAGAACCAGAGTCAACAGTTCGAGTTCAGGCGCAGGTGGCAACCAGGGTCAGCAGGTCCAAGTCAAGGCAAAGCGGACTTCGCAGTTACGAGGGCACGGTGAGACCAAGAGGGGGAGCATAGTCACCTGGTCCCGGTGACGTCCAGTTGTAGAACACAGTCACCAGGTCCCAATTTTGCCCAGTTGAGGACCATGGTCAACAGGGCCAGGTGAGGCCCAGATGGGGACCGGAGTCCCGAAATCCAGGTGAAGCCCAGGTGGGGACCACAGTCACCAGATCCAGGTAGTCTCAGGTGCAGACCAGAATCACCAGGTCCAGGTGTGGTGCAGGTGGCAACCAAACTCACCCGTTCCCGGTAAGCACTGGTGGGGACCAGAGTCACGAGGTACATGAGAAGCTAGAAACACATGGGATCCCTGGGTGGCGCAGCGGTTTGGCGCCTGCCTTTGTCCCAGGGCGCGATCCTGGAGACCCGGGATCGAATCCCACGTCGGGCTCCCGGTGCATGGAGCCTGCTTCTCCCTCTGCCTGTTTTCTGCCTCTCTCTCTCTCTGTGACTCTCATAAATAAATAAAATTTAAAAAAAAAGATGCTAGAAACACTGCGGCCAACAGGTCCACATGATCTCCATGTGGGAACGAGAATCACCAGTTACAGGTGAGGACCAGGTGGGGATCCGACTACCATATCCAGGTGAGACCCAGGTGGGAAACAGTGTCACCATGTCCAGGTGTGGCCCAGGTGAAGACCAGAGTTAATAGGTCCGGCTGGGTCACTGTTAGTGAACAGTGTAACCATATCCTGATGCTACCCAGGTGGGTAGCAGAGACACCAGGTCCTGGTGAGGCCCAAGTGGGACCAGAGACATGCGGTCCATGTGAGGTCCCGATGGGAACCACAGTCACCAGGTCAGGAGAGGCCATGCTTAGGATCAGAGTCACCAGTTACAGGTGAGGCCCAGTTGGAGCCAGAATCACCTGGTACAGAGAGGCCAAAGTCATGGCCAGTGTTACCAGGATCAGGTCAGTCCCAGTGGGGAACAGAGTAACCATGTCCCGTTGATGCCCAGATAGAACAAGCGTCACAGGTCCAGATGAGGCGCAGGTGGGGAGCATATTCACTAGTTCCCGGTGAGGCCCAGTTGAGGACCAGAATCACCAGTTCTAGTTGAGGCCTAGAGGGGTACCAGATGCACCTGGTCTAGGTGACATCCAGATGGGGACCAGAGTCACCATGTCAGGCTGAGTCCCAGAGGGGACCAGAGTTATCATGTCCAGGTGAGGCTCAGGTGTGGAACAGAATATCCAGGTCATAATGGTCCACAGGTGAGGACCAGAGTCACCAGACCTGGGAGTGGCCCAGTTAGGATCAGAGTTACCACTTCCAGGTGAGGCCAAGAAGGTGTCCACAGCAATCAGGTCCAGGTCGGGAACAAAGTCACCAGGACTAGGTGATGCCCAGGTGGTGACCAGATTTACCAGTTCTGGGTGAGGACTAGGTAAGGACCACATTCACCAGGTCCAAGTGAGGCCTACGTGGGGACCTGTGTCACCAGGCATGGGTAAGATCCAGGTGGGAACCCCACTCACCAGGTCAAGATGTCCCGATGATGCCCAGGTAGGGACCAGAGTTACCAGGTCCAGGTGAGGCAAACCAGCAGGCCATGCAGTGGAACCATTTCCCGATGATGCCCAGTGAGTGACCAGAGTCACCAGGTCCAAATGTGGCCTAGATGGAGCATATTCACTAGGTCCAGGTGAGGCCCAGTTGAGGACAAGAGTCACCAGATCTGGTTGAGGCCTAGATGGGTTCCAGAATCACCTGGTCCAGGTGACATCCAGATGGGGACCAGATCACCAGGTCAGGGTGAGGCCCAGAGAGGTCCCAGAGACCTCATGTCCAGGTGAAGCTCAGGTGTGGAACAGAGTAACCAGGTACCAATGATGCCCAGGTGAGGACGAGAGTCAACAGGTCTGGGTGACGCACAGATAGGATCAGAGTCACCAGTTCAAGGTGAGGAAAAGAAAGAGTCCAGAGCAATCAGGTCCAGGTGGGGAACATAGTCACCCGGACTGGGTTAGGCCCAGATGGGGACCCCATTCACCAGGTCTAGGTGAGGCCCAGGTTGTGACCAGATTCCCCGGGTCTGGGAGAGGACCAGGTAAGGGCCAGATTCACCAGGTCCAAGAGGACCACGTGGGGACCTGAGTCACCAGGTATGTGTGAGGCCCAGGTGGCATCCCACTAACCAAGTCCAGGTGAGGCCATCCTGCAGGCCAGAGTCACCAGATCCAGGTGAGGCCCTAGTGGGGCCAGAGTCACCAGGTTAATGTGAGTCTACAAGTACACCACAGTCACCAGGTCCAGGTGTGGTTCATGTGGGAACGAGAGTCACAAGGTCCAGGTGAGACCCAGGTGTGGATGACAGTCTCCAGGTCCAGATTAAGGCCTAGGTGGGGGGACCAGAGTCATCGGGACAAAGTTATCATGTCCATGTGAGGCCGAGGTGGGGAATAGAGTAAAAATGTCCCATTGATGCCAGGTGGGAAAAGAGTCACAAGGTTCTGACGACGCCTAAGTGAGGAGTAGATTCACCAGGTCCTGTTGAGGCCCAGTTGAGGATCAGTGTCCCCAGCTCTGGGTGATTCCCAGAGGGGGACCAGAGTCACCCGGTTCTGGTGTGAGTCAGGTGGGGACCAGAGTCACGACGTCAGGATGAGGCCGAGAGGAACGAGAATCACTAGGTCCAGGTGAGGCCGCGATGTGGAACTGAGAAAACAGGTCCCATGATGCACATAGGAGGACCTGAGTCTCCAGGCGCAAGGGAGGTCCCTGTGAGAACCAGTCACCTCGATCAGGTGAGGCCCAGGTGGGACCACAGTCACCAGGTCCAGGTAAGGCCCAGGTATATAAGAGAGTATCCAGGTCCCAATGATGCCCAGGTAAGGACCAGAGTCAACAGTTCCAGGAGAGGCCCAAATATGGATCAGAATCATTGTGTTCCAGGGGAGGCCAGATGGAGACAACAGGAACCAGGTCCAGGAGAGCACCATATGGGAACCAGAGCCACCAGATCCAGGTGAGGTCCAGGTGGGACCACAGTCACAAAGTCCAGGTGAGGCGCAGGTGGCAACAGGATTCACCAAATCCAGGTGAGGCCCAGGTGGCGCCCAGTCACCAGATCCTGCTGCGGACCAGCTTAGGACCAAATTCACCAGGCCCAAGTGAATCCCAAAGGGTGACCAGAGTCACCAGGTAAGGGTGAGGCCTAGAGGGGGAACCAGAGTAACCAGTTTAGTTTGAGGCCCAGAATGGGACCAGAGGTCCCTGGTCAAAGTGAGGCCCAATTGTGGAATAGAGTATCCAGGTCCCAATGATGCCTGGGTGTGGACCAGAGTAACTAGGGCCTTGCAGGCGCAGATGGGGAACAGAATCACTAGGTCCTGGTGAGGCATGGAATAAGACCAGAGTCACCAGTATCAGGTGAGCGCCTTGTTGGAACCAGAGCCACTCTATCCAGCTGAGTCCCAGGTCCACGTGAGGCCCACGTGAGGACCAGATTCATCAGGTCGAATTGAGGCATAGCTGGGGACAAGAGTCACCAGGTTTGGGTGCGGCCTAGGTGGGGCAAGATTCAGCAGTTCTAAGTTAGGTCAAAATGGGGACGAGAGACACCAGGTCCAGGTGAGGCCAATCTGAGGACCAGAGTCACCAGATCGAGGTGAGGCCCAGAGCGGGACGAGAATCACTAGGACCAGGTGAAGCTCCGATGTGGAACTGAGAAACCAGGTGAATGATGCCCATATGAGGACCTGAGTCACCAGGTCCAGGTGATGTCCCTGTGGGAACCAGTCACCTCGTCCAGGTGAGGCCCAGGTGGGACCACAGTCACCAGGTCCAGGTGAGGCCCAGGTATATAAGAGAGTATCCAGGTCCCAATGATGCCCAGGTTAGGACCAGAGTCAACAGGTCCATATGAGACGCAGGTGGGAATCATATTCACTAGGTTCCGGTGAGGCCCAGTTGAGGACCAGAGTCACCAGGTCTAGTTGAGGCCTAGAGGGTTTCCAGATTCACCTGGTCTCGGTGACATCCAGATGGGGACCAGAGTCACCATCTCAGGGTGAGGCCAAGAGGGGATCCAGAGTCATCATGTGCAGGTGAGGCTCAGGCGTGGAACAGAGTATCCAGTTCATAATGGTCCACAGGTGAAGACCAGAGTCACCAGATCTGGCTGAGGCCCAGTTAGATCAGAGTCATCAGTTCCAGGTGAGGCCAAGAAGGAGTCCACAGCAATCATGTCCAGGTGGGGAACAAAGACACCAGGACCTGGTGACGCACAGATGGGGAGCAGATTCACCAGGTCCAGGTGAGGCCCAGGTGGTGACCAGGGTTACCAGTTCCAGGTGAGTATAAGGTAAGGACCAGATTCACCAGATCCAATTTCGGCCCACGTGGGGACCTTTGTCACCAGGTATGGGTGAGGCCCAGGTGGCAACCCCACTCACCAGGTCCAGGTGAGGCCAACCTGCAGGCCATGTAGAGGAACCATGTCCTGATGATGCCCAGGTAGGGACCAGAGATACCAGGACCAGGTGAGGCCACCCTGCAGGCCATGCAGTGGAACCATGTCCCGATGATGCCCAGGTAGTGTCCAGAGTCACCAGGTCCAAATGAGGCCCAGATGGAGCATATTCACTAGATCCAGGTGAGGCCCAGTTGAGGACAAGGGTCACCAGATCTGGTTGAGGCCTAGAGCCATACCAGAAACACCTGGTACAGGTGACATCCAGATGGGGTCCAGAGTCACCAGGACATGGTGAGGCCCAGAGAGGTTCCAGAGTCATCATGTCCAGGTGAGGCTAAGGTGTGGAACAGAGTCACCAGGTACCAATGATGCCCAGGTGAGGACCAGAGTCACCAGGTATGGGTGACGCGTAGATTAGATCAGAGTCACCAGGTCCAGGTGAGGCCAAGAAAGATACCACAGCAATCAGGTCCAGGTGGGGAACAAAGTCACCAGGACTGGGTGAGGTCCAGATGGGGACGAGATTCAACAGGTCCAAGTGAAGCCCAGGTGGTGACCAGAGTCCCCGGGCCTGTGAGAGGACCAGGTAAGGACCAGATTCCCTAGGTCCAAGAGACCCACGTGGGGACCTGAGTCACCGGGTATGGGTGAGGCCCAAGTGGCAACCCACTCACCAGGTCCAGGTGAGGCCAGCCTGCAGGCCAGAGTCACAAGATCCAGGTGAGGCCCTAGTGGGGAACGGAGTCAACAGGCAAATGTGAGTCTACAAGTACACCACAGTCACCAGGTCCAGATGTGGTTCATGTGGGAACGGGAGTCACGAGGTCCAGGTGAGACCCAGGTGGGGACCACAGTCACCAGGTCAAGATTGAGGCTTAGTTGGGGGGACCAGAGTCATCGGGACCAGTTGTGGCCAAAGTGTGGAGCATAATTATCATGTCCAGGTGAGGCCCAGGTGGGGAACAGAGTAACCATGTCCCATTGATGCCAGGTGGGAAAAGAGTCACAAGGTCCAGATGAGGCCTAATTGAGGAGTAGATTCACCAGGTCCTGTTCAGTCCAGGTTGAGGACTATTGTCCCCAGCTCCCGGTGAGTCCCAGAGGGGGACCAGAGTCACCCGGTTCTGGTGATATCCAGGTGGGGACCAGAGTCAGCACGTCAGGGTGAGGCCCAGTGTGGGACGAGAATCACGAGGTCCAGGTGAGGCCCCGATGTGGAACTGAGAAACCAGGTCCCAATATGCCCATATGAGGACCTGAGTCACCAGGTCCAGGAGAGGTCCCTGTGGGAACCAGTCACCTCGTCCAGGTGAGGCCCAGGTGGGACCACAGTCACCAGGTCCAGGTGAGGCCCAGGTGGTGACCTGAGTCCCCGGTTCTGGGAGAGGACCAGAAAGGTCAGATTCACCCGGTCCAAGAGGCCCACGTGGGGACCTGAGTCACCAGGTATGGGTGGGTCCCAGGTGGCAACCCCACTCACCAGGTCCAGGTGAAGCCAACCTGCAGGCCAGAGTCACCAGATCCAGGTGAGGCCCTAGTGGGGACGGGAGTCACAAGGTAAATGTGAGTCTACAAGAACACCACAGTCACCAGGTCCAGTAGTGGTTCATGTGGGAACGGGAGTCACCAGGTGCAGCTGAGACCCAGTTAGGGACGACAGTCACCAGGTCCAGATTGAGGCCTAGGTTGGGGGACGAGAGTCATCAGGACCAGTTGAGGCCAAAGTGTGCAGCAAAGTTATCATGTCCAGGTGAGGCCCAGGTTGGGAACAGAGTAACCATGTCCCATTGATGCCAGGTGGGAAAAGAGTCACAAGGTCCAGACGAAGCCTAAGTTAGGAGTAGATTCACCAGGTCCTGTTGAGGCCCAGCTGAGGACCAGTGTCCCCAGCTCCGGTCGTGTCACCCGGTACTGGTGATATCCAGGTGGGGACCAGAGTCACCAGATCCAGGTAAAGTCCAGGTGGGGACCAGAGTCACCAGATCCAGGTGAAGTCCAGGGGGGACCAGAGTCTCTAGGTGCAGATAAGGCCCAGGTGATGGCCAGAGTTACCAGGTACACGTGAGGCCCCGGTGGGGATCAGAGACAACAGGTCCATGTTAGGCGGGCATGGGGACAATGGTCAAGAGGTGTACTTGAGGCACAGGTGTGGAACACAGTAAGCAGGTCCAGGTGAGTCCCCGGTGGTGACAAAGGTCACCACGTCAAGGTGAGGACCAGGTGGGCACCAGGATCACCAGGTACAGGGGAGGCCCTTGAAAAAACCAGAGTCAACAATTCGAGGTCAGGCGCAGGTGACAACCAGGGTCAGCAGGTCAAAGCCAGGCCAAAGTGGGGTTCACAGTCACTAGGGCACGGTGAGACCCAGAGGGGGACCAGAGTCACCTGGTCCAGGTGAGGTCCAGTTGTGGAACACAGTCACAGGGTCCCAATTTTGCCCAGTTGAGGACCATGGTCAACAGGGCCAAGTGAGGCCAGATGGGGACCGGAGTCCCCAAATCCAGGTGAAGCCCAGGAGGGAACCACAGTCACCAGATCCAGGGTAGTCTCAGGTGCAGACCAGAATCACCAGGTCCAGGTGAGGTGCAGGTGGCAACCACACTCACCAGGTCCCTGTGAAGCCCTGGTGGGGACCAGAGTCACGAGGTACAAGAGAAGCTAGAAACACTGCAGCCACCATGTCCACGTGATGTCCATGCTGGAATGAGAATCACCAGTTACACGTGAGGACCAGGTGGGAATCCGACTCACCATGTCCAGGTGAGACCCAGGTTCGAACCAGTGTCACCATGTCCAGGTGTGGCCCAGGTGAAGACCAGAGTTATAGGTCTGGCTGGGTCACTATTAGTGAACAGTGTAACCATATCATGATGCTACCCAGGTGGGTACCAGAGACACCAGGTCCTGGTGAGGTCCAGGTGTAACCGGAGACATGAGGTCCAGGTGAGGTCCCGATGGGAACCACAGTCACCAGGTCAGGTGAAGCCATGCTTAGGATCAGAGTCACCAGTTACAGGTGAGGCCCAGGTTGAGCCAGAGTCACCTGGTACAGAAGAGGCCAAAGTCAGGACCAGAGTTACCAGGATCAGGACAGTCCCAGTGGGGAATAGAGTAACCATGTCCCGATGATGCCCAGGTAGAACCAGAGTCACCCGTTCCAGATGAGGCGCTGGCGGTGAGCATGTTCACTAGGTCCCGGTGAGGCCCAGTTGAGGACCAGAGTCACCAGGTCAAGTTGAGGCCAAGAGAGGTACCAGATTCACCTGGTCTAGGTGACTTCCAGATGGGGACCATAGTCACCATGTCAGGCTGAGGCCCAGAGAGGTTTCAGAGTCATCATGTCCAGGTGAGGCTCAAGTGTGGAACAGATTAACCAGGTACCAATGATGCCAAGGTGAGGACCAGAGTCACCAGATCTGGGTGACGCGCAGATAGGATCAGAGTCACCAGTTCCAAGTGAGGCAAAGAAAGAGTCCACAGCAATCAGGTCCTGGTGGGGAACAAATTCACCAGAACTGGGTGAGGCCCAGATGGGGACCAGATTCACCAGGTCTAGTTGAGGCCCAGGTGGTGACCAGATTCCCCGGATCTGGGAGAGGACCAGGTAAGGACCAGATTCACCAGGCCCAAGGGAGGCCCACGTGGGGACCTGTGTCACCAGGTATTGGTGAGGCCCAGTTGGCAGCCCGACTCACCAGGTCCAGGTGAGGACAACCTGCAGGCAATGCAGAGGAACCGTGGTCCGATGATGCCCAGGTAGGGAACAGAGTTACCAGGTCCAGGAGAGGTCAACCTGAAGGCCATTCAGGGGAACCTTGTCCCGATGATGCCCAGGTAGGAACCAGAGTTACCAGGTCCAGGTGAGGCCAACCTGCAGGCCATGCAATGGAACCATGTCCAGATGATGCCCAGGTAGGGATCAGAGTCACCAGGTCCATATGAGGCCCAGATGGAGCATATTCACTAGGTGCAGGTGAGACCCAGTTGAGGATCACATCACCAGATCTGGTTGAGTCCTAGAGTGGTACCAGAATCACCTGGACCAGGTGACATCCAGATGGGGACCAGAGTCACCAGGTCAGGGTGAGGCCCAGGTGGGGACCAGAGTCACCAGATCCATGTGTGGCCCAGGTGGGGACCAGAGTCACTAGGTCCAGATGAGGCCCAGGTGAGGACCAGAGTTACCAGGTACACGTGAGGCCCCGGTCGGGATCAGAGGCAGCAGGTCCTTGCGAGGCCGGCTTGGGGACCTTGCTCAACAGGTCTATTTTAGGCCCAGGTTTTGAACACAGTAACCAAGTCCAGGTCAGTCCCCGGTGGTGACAAGGATCATCACGTCCAGGAGAGGCCCAGGTGGGAACCAGGATCACCAGGTCCAAGTAGGCCCTGGAAAGAACCAGAGTCAACAGTTCGAGTCAACAGGGCCAGGTGAGCCCCATATGGGGACCGTAGTCCCCAAATCCAGGTGAAGCCCAGTTGGGGACCACAGTCACTAGATACAGGGTAGTCTCAGGTGCAGACCAGAATCACCAGGTGCAGGTGAGATGCGGGTGGCAACGACATTCACCAGGTCCCGGTGAGGCCCTGGTGGGGATCAGAGTCACGAGGTACATGAGAAGGTAGAAACACTGCAGCCACCAGGTCCACATGATGTCCATGTGGGAACGAGAATCACCAGTTACATTGAGGCCCAGGTGGGGATCAGACTCACCATGTACAGGTGAGACCCAGGTGGGAACCAGTGTCACTATGTCCAGGTGTGGCCCAGGTGAAGACCAGAGTTAATAGGTCCGGCTGGGTGACTGTTAGCGAACAGTGTAACCATATCCTGATGCTAACCAGGTGGGTACCAGAGACACCAGGCCCTGGTGAGTCCCAGGTGGGACCTGAGACATGAGGTCCAGGTGAGGTCCCGATGGGAACCACAGTCACCAGGTCAGGTGAGGCCATGCTTAGAATCAGAGTCACCAGGTACAGGTGAGGCCCAGTTGGAGCCAGAATCACCTGGAACAGAGAGGCCAAAGTCATGGTCAGAGTTACCAGGATCAGGTCAGTCCCAGTGGGGAACAGAGTAACCATGTCTCGATGATGCCCAGATAGAACCAGCGTCAACAGGTCCAGATGAGGCGCAGGTGGGGAGCATATTCACTAGGTCCCGTTGAGGCCCTGTTGAGGACCAGAGTCACCAGGACTAGTTGAGGCCTAGAGGGGTACCAGATTCACCTGATCTAGGTGACATCCAGATGGGGACCAGAGTCACCATGTCAGGCTGAGGCCCAAAGGGGATCCAGAGTCATCATGTCCAGGTGAGGCTCAGGTGTGGAACAGAGTATCCAGGTCATAATGGTCCACAGGTGAGGACCAGAGTCACCAGATCTGGGTGAGGCCCAGTTAGGATCAGAGTCACCAGTTCCAGTTGAGGCCAAGAAGGAGTCCACAGCAATCAGGTCCAGGTCGGGAAGAAAGTCAACAGGACTGTGTGAGGCCCAGATGGGGACCAGATTCACCAGGTCCAGGTGTTTCCCAGGTGGTGACCAGGGTTACCAGGTCCGGGTGAGGACCAGGTAAGGACCAGATTCACCAGGTCCAAGTGAGGCCCACGTGGGGACCTGTGTCACCAGGTATGGGTGAACCCCAGGTGGCAACCCCACTCACTAGGTCCAGGTGAGGCCAACCTGGAGTCTATGAAGAGGAAACGTGTCCCGGTGATGCCCAGGTTGGGACCAGATTTACCAGGTCCAGCTGAGAACAACCTGCAGGCCATGCAGTGGATCCATGTTCCGATGATGCCCAGGTAGGGACCAGAGTCACCAGGTCCAAATGAGGCCCAGAAGGAGCATATTCACTAGGTCCAGCTGAGGCCCAGTTGAGGACCAGAGTCACCAGAAATGGTTGAGGCCTAGAGGGGTACCAAAATCACCTGGTCCATGTGACCTCCAGATGGAGACCAGAGTCACCAGTTCAGGGTTAGGCCCAGAATGGTTCCAGAGTCCAGAGCCTCATGTCCAGGTGAGGCTCAGGTGTGGAACAGAGTCACCAGGTACCAATGACTCCCAGGTGAGGACCAGAGTCACCAGGTCTGGGTGACACGCAGATAGGATCAGAGTCACCAGGTCCAGGTGAGGCCATGAAAGAGTCCACAGCAATCAGGTCAAGGTGGGGAACAAAGTCACCAGGACAGAGTGAGGCCCAGATGGGGTCGGATTCACCAGTTCCAGGTGAGGCCCAGGTCGTGACCAGAGTCCCCGGCTCTGGGAGAGGACCAGGTAAGGACCAGATTCACCAGGTCCTAGACGCCCACGTGGAGACCTGAGTCACCAGGTATGGGTGAGGCCCAAGTGGCATCCCCACTAACCAGGTCCATGTGAGGCCAACCTGCAGGCCAAGTCACCCGATCCACGTGAGGCCCTAGTGGGGACTGGAGTCACCAGTTAAAAGTGATTCTACAAGAACAACACAGTCAACAGATCCTGGTGTGGTTCATGTGGGAACGAGAGTCACCAGGTCCAGGTGAGACCCAGGTGGGGACCACAGTCACCATGTCCAGATTGAGGCCTAGGTCGGGGGACCAGAGTCATCAGGACCAGTTGAGGCCAAAGGGTGGAGCAAAGTTATCATGTCCATTTGAGGCCCAGGATGGGAACAGAGTAACCATGTCCCATTGTTGCCAGGGGGGAAAAGAGTCACAAGGTCCAGACGAGGCCTAAGTGAGGAGTAGATTCACCAGGTCCTGTTGAGGCCCAGTTGAGTACCAGTGTCCCCAGCTCCGGGTGAGTCCCAGACGGGGACCAGTGTCACCCGGTTCTGGGGATATCCAGGTGAGGACCTGAGTTACCACGTCAGGGTGAGGCCCAGAGGGGGACGAGAATCACTAGGTCCAGATGAGGCCCCGATGTGTAACTGAGAACCCAGGTCCCACGATGCCCATATGAGGACCTGAGTCACCAGGTCCAGGTGAGTTCCCTGTGGGATCCAGTCACCTCGTCAAGGTGAGGCCCAGGTGGGACCACAGTCACCAGGTCCAGGTGAGGCCCAGGTATATAAGAGAGTATCCAGGTCCCAATGATGCCCAGGTAAGGACCAGAGTCAACTGGTCAAGGAGAGGAACAAATATGGATCAGAGTCATTGTGTTCCAGGTGAGGCCAGATGGAGACCACAGGAACCAGCTCCAGGAGAGCCCCATATGGGAACCAGAGCCACCAGATCCAGGTGAGGTCCAGGAGGGACCACAGTCAGAAGGACCAGGTGAGGCGCTGGTGACAACAGGATTCACCAAGTCAAGGTGAGGCCCAGGGGGGAGCAGTCACCAGATCCAAATGTGGACCAGCTAAGGACCAATTCACCAGGCCCAAGTGAAGCCCAAGGGGTGACCAGAGTCACCAGGTAAGGGTGAGGCCCAGAGGGGAACCAGAGTAACCAGTTTACATTGAGGCCCAGAATGGGACCAGAGGTCCCGGGTCAAAGTGAGGTCCAGGTGTGGAATAGAGTATCCAGGTCCCAATGATGCCTGGGTGAGGACCAGTGTCACTAAGGCCATGCAGGCCCAGATGGGGAACAGAATCACTAGGTCCTGGTGAGGCATAGAAAAGACCACAATCACCAATATCAGGTGTGCCCCTTGTGGGAACCAGAGCCACTCTATCCAGCTGAGTCCCAGGTCCATGTGAGGCCCACGTGAGGACCAGATTCATCAGGTCGAATTGAGGCATAGCTGGGGACAAAAGTCACCAGGTCTGGGTGCGGCCTAGGTGGGGCAAATTCAGCAGTTCTGAGTTAGGTCAAAGTGGGGACCGGAGACACCAGGTCCACGTGAGGCCAAACTGAGGAAGAGCCACCAGATCCAGGTGAGGTCCATGTTGGAAAGAGAGTCACCATGTCCAGGAGAGGTCCAGTTGGGGACCAGAGTCACCAGATCCAGGTGAAGTCCAGGGGGGTCCAGAGTCTCCAGATCCATGTGAAGCCCAGGTGGGGACCAGAGTCACTAGGTCCAGATGAGGCCCAGGTGTCGACCAGAGTTACCAGGTACACGTGAGGCCCCGGTGGGGATCAGAGGCAACGTGTCCATGTGAGGCCGGCTTGGGGACCATGGTCAACAGGTCTACTTGAGGCCCATGTGTGGAACACAGTAACCAGGTACAGATGAGTCCCCGGTGGTGACAAGTGTCACCACGTCCAGGTGAGACCCAGGTGGGGACCAGGATCACCAGGTACAGGGGAGGCCCTTGAAAGAACCAGAGTCAACAGTTCGAGGTCAGGCACAGGTGGCTACCAAGGTCAGCAGGTCCAAGTCAGGCCAAAGTGGGTTTCAGAGTCATTAGGGCATGGTTAGACCCGGAGGCGGACCAGAGTCACATGGTCCAGGTGAGGTCCAGTTGTGGAACAAAGTCACCGGGTCCCAATTTTGCACAGTTGAGGACCATGGTCAACAGGGCCAGGTGTGGCCCAGATGGGAACCGGAGTCCCCAAATCCAGGAGAAGCCCAGGTGGAGACCACAGTCACCATATCCAGGGTAGTCTCAGGTGCAGACCAGAATCACCAGGTCCAGATGAGGTGCAGGTGGCAACCACACTCACCAGGTCCCGGTGAGTCCCTGGTGGGGACCAGAGTCACGAGGTACATGAGAAGCTAGAAACACTGCAGCCACCAGGTCCACATGATGTCCATGTGGGAGCGAGAATCACCAGTTACAGGTGAGGACCAGGTGGGGATCCGACTCACCATGTCCAGGTGAGACCCAGGTGGGAACGAGGGTCACCATGTCTAGGTGTGGCCCAGGTGAAGACCAGAGTTAATAGGTCCGGCTGGGTCACTGATAGTGAACAGTTTAACCATATCCTGATGCTACCCAGGTGGTAACCAGAGACACAAGGTCCTGGTGAGGCCCAGGTGGAACAGAGACATGAGGCCCAGGTGAGGTCCCGATGGGAACCACAGTCACCAGGTCAGGTGAGCCCATGCTTAGGATCAGAGTCACCAGTTACAGGTGAGGCCAAAGTGGAGCCAGAGTCACCAGGTCCAGATGAGGCAAAGGTGGGGAGCATATTCACTACGTCCCTTTGAGGCCCATTAGAGGACCAGAGTCACCAGGTCTAGTTGAGGCCTAGAGGGGTACCAGATTCACCTGGTCTAGGTGACATCCAGAATGGGTCCAGAGTCACCATGTCAGGCTGAGGCCCAGAGGGGATCCAGAGTAATCATGTCCAGGTGAGGCTCAGGTGTGGAACAGAGTATCCAGGTCACAATGGTCCACAGGTGAGGACCAGAGTCACCAGATCTGGGTGAGTCTCAGTTAGCATCAGACTCACCACTTCCAGGTGAGGCCAAGAAGGTGTCCACAGCAATCAGGTCCAGGTGGGGAACAAAGTGACCATGACTGGAAGAGGCCCAGATGGGGACCAGATTCACCAGGTCCAGGTGATTCCCAGGTGGTGACCAGAGTTACGAGTTCCGGGTGAGGACCAGGCAAGGACCAGATTCACCAGGTCCAAGTGAGGCTCACGTGGGGACCTGTGTCACCAGGCATGGGTGAGGCCCAGGTGGCAACTCCACTCACTAGGTCCAGGTGAAGCCAACCTGCAGGCCATGCAGAGGAATCATGTCCCGATGATGCCCAGGTAGGGACTAGAGTTCTCAGGTCCAGGTGAGGCCAACCTGCAGGCCATGCAGTGGAACCATATCCCGATGATACCCAGGGAGTGACCAGAGTCACCAGGTCCAAATGAGGCCAAGATGTAGCATATTCACTAGTTACAGGTGAGGCCCTGTTGAGGACCAGAGTTACCAGATCTGTTAAAGGCCCAGTAGGGTACCAGAATCACTTGGTCCAGGTGACATCCAGATGGGTACCAGAGTCACCAGATCCAGGTGACGACCAGGTGGGGACCAGACTCCCTAGGTCCAGATGAGGCCCAGGTGAGGACCAGAGTTACCAGGCACACGTGAGGCTCCGGTGTGGATCAGAGGCAACAGGTCCATGTGAGGCCGGCTTGGGGACCATGGTCAACAGGTCTACTTGAAGCCCAGGTGTGGAACACAGTAACCAGATCCAGGTGAGTCCCCGGGGGTGACAAGAGTCACCACGTCCAGGTGAGACCCAGGTGGCAACCAGTTTCACCAGGTCCAGGGGAGGCTCTTGAAAGAACCAGAGTCAACATTTCGAGGTCAGGCGCAGGTGGCAACCAGGGTCAGCAGGTCCAAGTCAGGCCAAAGTTGGGTTCACAGTCACTAGGGCACGGTGAGACCCAGAGGGGGACCAGAGTCACCTGGTCCAGATGAGGTCCAGTTGGGAAACACAGTCACCGGGTCCCAATTTTGCCCAGTTGAGGACCATGGTCAACAGGTCCAGGTGAGGCCCAGATGGGGACCAGAGTCCCCAAATCCAGGTGAAGCCCAGGTGGGGACCACAGTCACCAGATCCAGTGTAGTCTCAGGTGCAGACCAGAGTCACCAGGTCCAGGTGTGGTGCAGGTGGCAACCACACTCACCAGGTCCCGGTGAGGCCCTGATGGGGACCAGAGTCACGATGTACATGAGAAGCTAGAAACATTGCAGCCACCAGGTCCACATGACGTCCATGTGGGAACGAGAATCACCAGTTACAGGTGAAGACCAGGTGGGGATCCGACTCGCCATGTCCAGGTGACACCCAGGTGGGAACCAGTGTCACCATGTCCAGGTGTGGCCCAGGTGAAGACCAGAGTTAATAGGTCCGGCTGGGTCAATGTTAGTGAACAGGGTAACCATATCCTGAAGCTATCCAGGTGGGTACAAGAGACACAAGGTCCTGGTGAGGCCCAGGTGGGACCAGAGACATGAGGTCCAGGTGAGGTCCCGATGGGAACCACAGTCACCAGGTCAGGTGAGTCCATGCTTAGGATCAGAGTCACAGGTTACAGGTGAGGCCCAGGTGGAGGCAGAGTCCCCTGGTACAGAAGAGGCCAAAGTCAGGACCAGAGTTACCAGGATCAGGTCAGGCCCAGTGGGGAATAGAGTAACCATGTCCCGATGATGCCCAGGTAGAATCGGAGTGACCAGGTCCAGATGAGGCGCAGGTGGGGAGTATGTTCACTAGGTCCCGGTGAGGCCCAGTTGAGGACCAGAGTCACCAGGTCAAGTTGAGGCCTAGAGCGGTACCAGATTAACCTTGTCTAGGTGACATCCAGTTGGGGACCAGAGTCACCATGTCAGGCTGAGGCCCAGAGGGGATCCAGAGTCATCATGTCCAGCTGAGGCTCAGGTGTCTAACAGAGTATCCAGACCATAATGTTCCAAGGTGAGGACCAGAGTCACCAGATCTGGGTGAGGCCCAGTTAGGATCAGAGTCACCAGTTCCAGATGAGGCCAAGAAGGAGTCCACAGCAATCAGGTCCAGGTGGGGAACAAAGTCACCAGGACTGGATTAGGCCCAGATGGGGAGCAGATTCACCAGGCCCACATGATTCCCAGGTGGTGTCCAGATTTTCCAATTCCTGGGAGGACCAGGTAAGGAACAGATTCACCAGGTCCAATTCAGTGGGGACCTGGGTCACCAGGTATGGGTGAGGCACAATTGGCAACCACACTCACCAGCTCCAGGTGAGGCCAACCTGCAGGCCATGTAGAGGAACCGTGTCCTGATTATGCCCTGGTAGGGACCAGAGTTACCAAGTCCAGGTGAGGCCAAACTGCAGGCCATGCAGTGGAACCATGTCCCGATGATGCCCAGGTAGGTACCAGATATACCAGGTCCAGGTGAGGCCAACCTGCAGGCAATGCAGTGGAACCATGTCCCGATGATGCCCAGGTAGGGACCAGAGTCACAAGGTCCAAATGAGGCCCAGATGGAGCATATTCACTAGGTCCGGGTGAGGGCCAGTTGAGGATCAGAGTCACCAGAACTGGTTGTGGCCTAGAGGGGTACCAGAATCACATGGGCCAGGTGACATCCAGATGGGGAGCAGAGTCACCAGCTCAGGGTGAGGCCCAGAGAGGTTTCAGAGTCATCATGTCCAGGTGAGGCTCAGGTGTGGAACAGAGTCACCAGGTCCCAATTATGCCCATGTTAGGACCAGAGTCACCAGGTCTGGGTGACGCGCAGATAGGAGCAGAGTAACCAGTTCCAGGTGAGGCCAAGAAGGAGTCCACAGCAATCAGGTCCAGGTGGGGAACAAAGTCACCAGGACTGGGTGAGACCCAAATGGGGATCAGATTTACCAGGTCCAGGTGATTCCCAGGTGGTGAACAGAGTTACCAGAACCGGGGTAGTTCCAGGTGAGGACGAGATTCACAAGGTCCAAGTGAGGCCCACGTGGGGACCTGTGTCCCCAGGTACGGGTGAGGCACAGGTGGCAACCACACTAACCAGATCCAGGAAAGGCCATCCTTCGCGCCATGCAGAGGAACCGTGTCCCGATGGTGCCCATGTAGGAACCAGAGTTACCAGGTCCAGGTGATGCCAACCTGCAGGCCATGCAGTGGAACCATGTCCCGATGGTGCCCAGGGAGGGACCAGAGTCACCAGGTCCAAATGAGGCCCAGATGGAGCATATTCACTAGGTCCAGGTGAGGCCCAGTTGAGGACCAGAGTCACCGGATCTGGTTGAGGTCAGAGGGGTACCTAATCACCTGGTCAAGGTAACATCCAGATTGGGACCAGAGTCACCAGGTCAGGGTGAGGCCCAGAGAGGTTCCAGAGTCATCATGTCCAGGTGAGGCTCAGGTGTGGAACAGAGTCACCAGGTACCAATGATGCCCAGATGAGGACCAGAGTCACCAGGTCTGGGTGACGCGCAGATAGGATCAGAGTCACCAGTTCCAGGTGAGGCAAAGAAAGAGTCCACAGCAATCGGGTCCAGGTGGGGAACAAAGTAACCAGGACTGGGTGAGGCCCAGATGCGGACCAGATTCACCTTGTCCAGGTGAGGTCCAGGTGATGACCAGAGTCCCCAGGTTGGGAGAGGACCAGGTAAGGACCAGATTCACCAGATCTGGGTGACGCGCAGATAGGATTAGAGTCACCAGTACCAGGTGAGGCCAAGAAAGAGTCCATAGCAATCAGGTCCAGGTGGGGAACAAATTCACCAAGACTGGGTGAGGCCCAGATGGGGACCTGATTCACCAGGTCCACGTGAGGTCCAGGTGGTGACCAGCATCCCCGGTTCTGGGAGAGGAGCAGTTAAGGACCAGATTCACCAGGTCCAAGAGGCCCCCGTGGGGACCTCTGTCACTTGGTATGGGTGAGGCCAAGGTGGCCCCCCACTCACCAAGTCCAGGTAAGGCAAACCTGCAGGCCAGAGTCACCAGATCCAGGTGAGGCCCTAGTGGGGACCGGAGTCACCAGGTAAATGTGAGTCTACAAGAACACCACAGTCACCAGGTCCAGGTGTGGTTCATGTGGGAACGAGAGTCACCACGTCCAGGTGAGAAGCAGCTGAAGATCCGAGTTAATAGTTCCGGCTGGGTCACTGTTAGTGAACAGTGTAACCATATCCCGATGCTACCCAGGTGAGTACCAGAGACACTAGGTCCTGGTGAGGCACAGGGGGACCAGAGACATGAGGTCCAGGTGAGTTCCCAGTTCCCGATGTGAACCACAGTCACCAGGTCAGGTGAGGTCATGCATAGGATCAGAGTCACCAGTTACAGGTGAGGCCAAGAAAGAGTCCACAGCAAATAGGTCCAGGTGTGGAACAAAGTCACCAAGAATGGGTGAGGCCGAGATGGGGACCAGATTCACCAGGTCCAGGTGAGGCCCAGGTGGTGACCAGAGACCCCGGTTCTGGGAGAGGACAAGGTAAGGACCAGATTCACCAGGTCCAAGAGGCCCACTTGGGGACCTGAGTCACCAGGTATGGGTGAGGCCCAGGTGGGAACCCCAGTCACGAGGTCCAGGTGAGGCCAACCTGCAGGCCAGTGTCAATACATCCATGTGAGGCCCTTGGGGACCGGAGTCACCAGGTAAATGTGAGTCTACAAGAACAAAACTGTCACCAGGTCCAGGTGTGGTTCATGTGGGAACGAGAGTCACCAGGTCCAGGTGAGACCCAGGTGGGGACCATAGTCACCAAGTCCAGATTGAGGCCTAGGTGGGGGGACCAGAGTCATCAGGACCCGTTGAGGCCAAAGTGTGGAGCAAAGTTATCATGTCCAGGTGAGGCCCAGGTGGGGAACAGAGTAATCATGTCCCATTGATGCCAGGTCTGAAAAGAGTCACAAGGTCCAGACGAGGCCTAAGTGAAGAGTAGATTCACCAGGTGTTGTTGAGGCCCAGTTGAGGACCAGTGTTCCCAGCTGCGGGTGAGTCCCAGAGGGGGACCAGAGTCACCGGTTCTGGTGATATCCAGGTGGGGACCAGAGACACCACGTCAGGGTGAGGCCCAGAGGGGGACGAGAATCACTAGTTCCAGGTGAGGCCCCGATGTAGAACTGAGAAACCAGGTCCCATGTTGCCCATATGAGGACCTGAGTCACCAGGTCTAGGTGAGGTCCCTGTGGGAACCAGTCACCTCGTCCAGGTGAGGCCCAGGTGGGACCACAGTCACCAGGTCCAGGTGAGGCCCAGGTATATAAGAGAGTATCCAGGTCCCAATGATGCCCAGGTAAGGACCAGAGTCAACAGGTCCAGGAGAGGCCCAAATATGGTTCAGAGTCATTGTGTTCCAGGTGAGGCCAGAAGGAGACCACAGGAACCAGGTCCAGGAGAGCCCCATATGGGAACCAGAGCCACCATATCCAGGTGAGGTCCAGATGGGACCACTGTCACAAGGTCCAGGTGAGGCGCAGGTGGCAACAGGATTCACCAACTCCAGGTGAGGCCCAGGTGGCGACCTGTCACCAGATCCAGGTGAGGACCAGCTAAGGACCAGATTCACCAGGCCCAAGTGAAGCCCAAGGGGTGACCAGAGTCACCAGGTAAGGGTGAGGCCCAGAGAGGGAACCAGAGTAAGCAGTTTAGTTTGAGGTCCAGAGTGGGAGCCGAGGTCCCTGGTCAAAGTGAGGCCCAGGTGTGGTATAGAGTATCCAGGTCCCAATGATGCCTGGGTGAGTACCAGAGTCACTAGGGCCATGCAGGCCCAGATGGGGAACAGAATCACTAGGTCCTGGTGCTGCATAGAATAAGACCACAGTCAGCAGTTTCAGATGAACCCCTTGTGGGAACCAGAGCCACTCAATCCAACTGAGTCCCAGGTCCATGTGAGGCCAACATGTGGACCAGATTCATCAGGTCGAATTGAGGCATAGCTGGGTCAAGAGTCACCAGGTCTGGGTGCGGCCTAGGTGGGGCAAGATTCAGCAGTTCTGAGTTAGGTCAAAGTGGCACGAGAGACACCAGGTCCAAGTGAGGCCAAACTGAGGACCAGAGTCACCAGATCCAGGGGAAGTCCAGGTGGGGACCACAGTCACCATATCCAGGTGAAGCCCAAGTGGGGACCGGAGTCTCTAGGTCCAGTGAAGCCCAGGGGAGGACCAGAGTTACCAGGTACACGTGAGGCCCCGGTGGGGATCAGAGGCAACAGGTCCATGTGAGGCCGGCTTCGGGACCATGGACAACAGGTCTACTTAAGGCCCAGGTGTGAAACACAGTAACCAGGTCCAGGTGAGTCCCCGGTGGTGACAAGTGTCCCCACGTCCAGGTGAAGCCCAAGTGTGCACCAGGACCACCAGTTACAGGGGAGGCCCTTGAAAGAACCAGAGTCAACAGTTCGAGGTCACGCGCAGGTGGCAACCTGTGTCAGCAGGTCCAAGTCCGGCCAATGTGGGGTTCACAGTCACTAGGACACAGTGAGACCCAGAGGGGGAACAGAGTCACCTGGTCCAGGTGAGGTCCAGTGTTGGAACACAGCCACCGGGTCCCAATTTTGCCCAGATGAGGACCATGTTCAACAGGGCCAGGTGATGCCCAGATGGAGACCTGAGTCCCCAAATCCAGGTGAACCCCAGTGGGGACCACAGTCACCAGATCCAGGGTAGTCTCAGGTGCAGACCAGAATCGCCAGGTCGAGGTGAGGTGCAGGTGGCAACCACACTCAACAGGTGGTGAGGCCCTGGTGGGGACCGGAGTCAGGAGGTACATGAGAAGCTAGAAACACTGCAGCCACCAGGTCCACATAATGTCCATGTGGGAACGAGAATCACCAGTTACAGGTGAGGATCATGTGGGGATCCGACTCACCATGTCCAGGTGACACCCAGGTGGGAACCAGTGTCAGCATGTCCAGGTGTGCCCCAGGTGAAGACCAGAGATGATAGGACCAGCTGGGGCACTGATACTGAACAGTGTAACGATATCCTGATGCTACACAGGTGGGTACCAGAGACACCAGGTCCTGGTGAGGCCCAGGTGGGACCAGAGACATGAGGTCCAGGTGAGGTCCCGATGGGAACCACAGTCACCAGGTCAGGTGAGCCCATGCTTAGGATCAGAGTCACCAGTTACTGGTGAGGCCCAGGTGGAGTCAGAGTCACCCGGTACAGAAGAGGCCATAGTCAGGACCAGAGTTACCAGGATCAGGTCAGTCCCAGTGGGGAATACAGTAACCATGTCCCGGTGATGCCCAGAGTCACCAGGTCCAGATGAGGCGCAGGTGGGGAGCATGTTCACTAGGTCCCGGTGAGGCCCAGTTGAGGACCAGAGTCACCAGGTCAAGTTGAGGCCTAGAGGGGTACCAGATTTACCTGGTCTAGGTGACATCCAGATGGGGACCAGAGTCACCATGTCAGGGTGAGGCCCAGAGGGGTCCAGAGTCATCATGTCCAGATGAGGCTCAGATGTGGAACAGAGTATCGAGGTCATAATGGTTCACAGGTGAGGACCAGAGTCACCAGATCTGGGTGAGACCCAGTGAGGAGCAGAGTCACCAGTTCCAGGTGAGGCCAAGAAGGAGTCCACAGCAATCAGGTACAGGTGGGGAACAAAGTCACCAGGACTGGGTGAGGCCCTGATTGGGACCATATTCACCAGGTCCAGGTGATTCCCAGGTGGTGACCAGAGTTACCAGTTCCGGGTGAGGACCAGGTAAGTACCAGATTCACCAGGTCAAATGAGGCCCTCGTGGGGACCTGTGTCACCAGGTCTTGGTGAGGCTCAGGTGGTAACCCCACTCACCAGGTCCAGGTGAGTCCAACCTGCGGGCCATGCAGAGGAACCGTGTCCCGATGATGCCCAGGTAGGGACCAGAGTTACCAGGTCCAGGTGAGATCAACCTGTAGTCCATGCAGTGAAACCATGTCGCGATGATGCCCAGGTAGAGACCAGAGTCACCAGGTCAAAATGAGGACCAGATGGAGCATATTCACTAGGTCCCGGTGAGGCCCAGTTGAGGACCAGAGTCACAAGATTTGGTTGAGTCCTAGAGGGGTACAAGAATCACCTGGTCCAGGTGACATCCAGATGGAGACCAGAGTCACCAGGTCAGGGTTAGGCCCAGACTGGTTCCAGAGGCCAGAGCCTCATGTCCAGGTGAGGCTCAGGTGTGGAAAAGAGTTACCAGGTACCAATGATGCCCAGGTGAGGACCAGAGTCACCAGGTCTGAGTGACACGCAGATAGGATCAGAGTCACCAGGTCCAGGTGAGGCCCAGGAGGCGACCAGAGTCCCCGGGTCTGGGAGAGGACCAGGTAAGGACGAGATTCACCAGGTCCAAGAGGCCCACGTGGAGACCTGAGTCACCAGGTATGGGTGAGGCCCAAGTGGCATCCCCACTAACCAAGTCCATGTGAGGCCAACCTGCAGGCCAAGTCACCCGATCCACGTGAGACCCTAGTGGGGACTGGAGTCACCAGTTAAAAGTGATTCTACAAGAACAACACAGTCACCAGATCCTGGTGTGGTTCATGTGGGAACGAGAGTCACCAGGTCCAGGTGAGACCCAGGTGGGGACCACAGTCACCAGGTCCAGATTGAGGCGTAGGTCGGGGGACCAGAGTCATCAGGACCAGTTGAGGCCAAAGTGTGGAGCAAAGTTATCATGTCCATGTGAGGCCCAGGTGGGGAACAGAGTAACCATGTCCCAAAGATTCCAGGTGGGAAAAGAGTCACAAGGTCCAGACGAGGCCTTAGTGAGGAGTAGATTCACCAGGTCCTGTTGAGGCCCAGTTGAGGACCAGTGTCCCCAGCTCCGGGGGAGTCCCAGAGGGGGACCAGAGTTACCCGCTTCTGGTGATATCCAGGTGGGGACCTGAGTCACCACGTCAGGGTGAGGCCCAGAGTGGGACGAGAATCACTAGGTCCAGATGAGGCCTCGATGTGTAACTGAGAACCCAGGTCCCATGATGCACATATGAGGTCCTGAGTCACCAGGTCCAGGTGAGGTCCCTGTGGGAACCAGTCACCTCGTCCAGGTGAGGCCCAGGTGGGACCACACTCACCAGGTCCATCTGAGGCCCAGGTATATAAGAGAGTATCCAGGTCCCAATGTTGCCCAGGTAAGGACCAGAGTCAACAGGTCCAGGAGAGGCCCAAATATGGATCAGAGTCATTGTGTTCCAGGTGAGGCCAGATGGAGACCACAGGAACCAGGTCCAGGAGAGCCCCATATGGGAACCAGAGACACCAGATCCAGGTGAGGTCCAGGTGGGACCACAGTCACAAGGTCCAGCTGAGGCGCTGGTGGCAACAGGATTCACCAAGTCCAGGTGAGGCCCAGGTGGCGACCAGTCACCAGATCCAAATGTGGACCAGCTAAGGACCAGATTCACCAGGCCCAAGTGAAGCCCAAGGGGTGACCAGAGTCACCAGGTAAGGGTGAGGCTCAGAGGGGCACCAGAGTAACCAGTTTAGTTTGAGGCCCAGAATGGGACCAGAGGTCCCGGGTTAAAGTGAAGTCTAGGTGTGGAATAGAGTATCCAGGTCCCAATGATGCCTGGGTGAGGACCAGAGTAACTAGGGCCATGAAAGCCCAGATGGGGAACAGAATCACTATGTCCTGGTGAGGCATAGAATAAGACCACAATCACCAGTATCTGGTGTGCCCCTTGTGGGAACCAGAGCCACTCTATCCAGCTGAGTCCCAGGTCCATGTGAGGCCCACGTGAGGACCAGATTCATCAGGTCAAATTGAGGCATAGCTGGGGACAAGAGTCACCAGGTCTGGTTGCGGCCTAGGTGGGGCAAATTCAGCAGTTCTGAGTTAGGTCAAAGTGGGGATGAGAGACACCAGGTCCAGGTGAGGCAAAACTGAGGAAGAGTCACCAGATCCAGGTGAGGTCCATGTTGGAAAGAGAGTCACCAGGTCCTGGAGAGGTCGAGGTGGGGACAAGAGTCACCAGATCCAGGTGAATTCCAGGTGGGGACCAGAGTCTCCAGATCCAGGTCAAGCCCAGGTGGGGACCAGAGTCACTAGGTCCAGATTAGGCCCAGGTGAAGATCAGAGTTAACAGGTACACGTGAGGCCCCGGCGGGGATCACAGCCAAAATTCCACGTGAGGCCGGCTTGGGGACCATGGTCAACAGGTCTACCTGAGGCCCAGGTGTGGAACACTGTAAGCCTGTCTGGGTGAGTCCCCAGTAGTGACAAGAGTCACCACGTCCAGTTGAGGCCAAATTGGGGACGAGGATCACCAGGTACAGGGGAGGCCTTTGAAAGAACCTGAGTCAACAGTTCGAGGTCAGGCCCAGGTGGCAACCAGGGTCAGCACGTCCAAGTCAGGCCAAAGTTGGGTTCACAGTCACTAGGGCACGGTGAGACCCAGAGGGGGACCAGAGTCAACTGGACCAGGTGAGGTCCAGTTGTGGAACACAGTCACCGGGTCCCAATTTTGCCCAGTTGAGGACCGTGGTCAACAGGGCCAGGGGAGGCCCGGATGTGGACCGGAGTCCCTAAATCCAGGTGAAGCCCAGGTGGGGACCCAGTCACAAGATCCAGGGTAGTCTCAGGTGCAGACCAGAATCACCAGGTCCTGGTGAGGTGCAGTAGGCAACCACAGTCACCAGATCCCGGTGAGGCAAGGTGCGTACCAGATTCTCGAGGTACATGAGAAGCTAGAAACACTGTAGCCACCAGTTCCACATGATGTCCATGTGGGAACGAGAATCACCAGTTACAGGTGAGGACCAGGTGGGGATCTGACTCACCATGTCCAGGTGAGACCCTGGTGGGAACCAGTGTCACCATGTCCAGGTGTGGCACAGCTGAAGACCAGAGTTAATAGGTCCGGCAGGGTCACTGTTAGTGAACAGTGCAACCATATCCTGATGCTACCCTGGTGGGTATCAGAGACACCAGGTCCTGGTGAGGCTCAGATGGCAACCCCACTCACCAGGTCCAGGTGAGGCCAACCTGCAGGCCATGCCGAGGAACCGTGACCCGATGATGTCCAGGTAGGAACCAGAGTTACCAGGTTCATGTGAGGCCAACCTGCAGGCCATGCAGTGGAACCATGTCCCGATGATGCCCAGGTAGGGACCATAGTCACCAGGTCCAAATTAGGCCCAGATGGAGCATATTCACTGGGTCCAGGTGAGGCCCAGTTGAGGACCAGAGGCACCAGAACTGGTTGAGGCCTAGAGGGGTACCAGAATTACCTGGTCCAGGTGACATCCAGATGGGGACCAGAGTCACCAGGTCAGGGTGAGGCCCAGCCTGGTTCCAGAGTCATCATGTCCAGGTGAGGCTCAGGTGTCGAACAGAGTCACCAGGTACCAATGATGCTCAGGTTAGGACCAGAGTCACCAGGTCTGGGTGACACGCAGATAGGATCAGAGTCACCAGATCCAGGTGAGGCCCTAGTGGGGACCGGAGACACCAGGTAAATGTGAGACTACAAGAACACCACAGTCATCAGGTCCAGGTGTGGTTCATGTAGGAATGAGAGTCACAGGTCCAGGTAAGACCCAGGTGGGGACCACAGTCACCAGGTCCAGATTGAGGCCTAGGTGGGTGGACCAGAATCATCAGGATCAGTTGAGGCCAAAGTGTGGAGCAAAGTTATCATGTCCAGGTGAGGCCCAGGTGGGGAACAGAGTAACCATGTCCCATTGATGCCAGGTGGGAAAAGAGTCACAAGGTCCAGACGAGGCCTAAGTGAGGAGTAGATTCACTAGGTCCTATTGAGGCCCAGATGAGGACCAGTGTCCCCAGCTCCGGGGGAGACCCAGAGGGGGACCAGAGTCACCCGGTTCTGGTGATATCCAAGTGGGGACCAGAGTCACCACGTAAGGGTGAGGCCCAGAGGGGGATGAGAATCACTAGGTCCAGGTGAGACCCCGATGTGGAACTGAGACACCAGGTCCCATAATGCCCATATGATGACCTGAGTCACCAGGTCCAGGTGAGGTCCCTGTTGGAACCAGTCACCTAGTCCAGGTGAGGCCCAGGTGGGACCACAGTCACCACGTCCAGGTGACGCCCAGGTATATAAGAGAGTATCCAGTTCGCAATGATCCCCAGGTTAGGACCAGAGTCAACAGGTCCAGGAGAGGCCCATTTATGTATCAGAGTCATTGTGTTCCAGGGGAGTCCAGATGGAGACCACAGGAACCAGGTACAGGAGAGCCCCATATGGTAACCAGAGCCACCATATTCAGGTGAGTTCCAGGTGGGACCACAGTCACAAGGTCCAGGTGACGCACAGGTGGCAACAAGATTCACCATGTCCAGGTGAGGCCCAGGGGGCGAACCGTCACCACATCAAGGTGCGGACCTGTTAAGGACCAGATTCACCAGGCCCAGGTAAAGCCCAAGTGTTGACCAGAGTCACCAGGTAAGGGTGAGTCCCAGAGGGGGAACCCGAGTAACCAGTTTAGTTTGAGGCCCAGAATGGGACCAGAGGTCCCTGGTCAAAGTGAGGCCCAGGTGTGGAATAGAGTATCCAGGTCCCAATGATTCCTGGGTGTGGACCAGAGTCACTAGGGCCATGCAGGTACAGATGCGGAACAGAATCACTAGGTCCTGGTGAGGCATAGAATAAGACCACAGTCACCAGTATCAGGTGAGCCCCTTGTGGGAACCAGAGCCACTCTATCCAGCTGAGTCCCAGGTCCATGTGAGGCCCACGTGAGGACCAAATTAATAAGGTCGAATTGAGGCATAGCTGGGGACAAGAGTCACCAGGTCTGGGTGGGGCTTAGGTAGGGCAAGATTCAGCACTTCTGAGTTAGGTCAAAGTGGGGACGAGAGACACCAGGTCCAGGTGAGGCCAAACTGAGGACCAGAGTCACCAGATCCAGGTGAGGTCCATGTTGGAAAGAGAGTCACCAGGTCCAGGAGAGGGCCAGGTGGGGACCAGAGTCACGAGATCCAGGTGAAGTGCAGGTGGGGACCAGAGTCACCAGATCCAGGTGAAGCCCAAGTGGGGACCAGAGTCACTAGGTCCAGATGAGGCCTAGGTGAGGACCAGAGTTACCAGGTACACGTGAGGCCCCGGTGGGGATCAGAGGCAACAGGTCCATGTGAGGCCGGCTTGGGCACCATGGTCAACAGGTCTACTTGAGGCCCAGGTGTGGAACACAGTAAGCAGGTCCAGGAGAGTCCTCGGTGGTGACAAGTGTCACCACGTCCAGGTGAGGCCCAGGTGGGGACCAGGATCACCAGGTAAAGGGGAGGCCCATGAAATAACCAGAGTCAACAGTTCGAGGTCAGGCGCAGGTGGGATCCAGGATCAGCAAGTCCAAGTCAGGCCAAAGTGGGGTTCACAGTCACTAGGGCACGGTGAGACACAGAGGGGGACCAGAGTACCCTGGTCCAGTTGAGGTCCAGTTGTGGAACACAGTCACCGGGTCCCAAATTTGCCCAGTTGAGGACCATGGTCAACAGGGCCAGGTGAAGACCAGATGGGGACCGGAGTCCGCAAATCAAGGTGAAGCCCAGGTGGGGACCACAGTCACCAGATCCAGGGTAGTCTCAGGTGCCGACCACAATCACCATGTCCAGGTGTGCTAAGGACCAGATTCACCAGGACCAAATGAAGCCCAAGGTGTGACCAGAGTCACCAGGTAAGGGTGATTCCCTGAGGGAGAACCACAGTAACCAGTTTAGGTTGAGGCCCAGAATGTGACCAGAGGTCCCTAGTCAGAGTGAGGCCCAGGTGTGGAATAGAGTATCCAGGTCCCAATGATGCCTGTGTGAGGACCAGAGCCACGAGGGCCATGCAGGCCCAGATGGGGAACAGAATCACTAGGTCCTGGTGAGTCATAGAATAAGACCACAGTCAGCAGTATCAGGTGAGCTTCTTGTGGGAACCAGAGCCACTCTATCCAGCTGAGTCCCAGGTCCATGTGAGGCCCACGTAAGGACCATATTCATCAGATCGAATTGAGGCATAGCTTGGGACAAGAGTCACCAGGTCTGGGTGCGGCCTAGGTGGGGCAAGATTCAGCAGTTCTGAGTTAGGTTAAAGTGGGGACGAGTGACACCAGGTCCAGGTGAGGCCAAACTGAGGACCAGAGTCACCAGGTCCAGGTGTGGCCCAGGTGAAGTCCAGAGTTAATATGTCCAGCTGGTTCACTGTTACTGAACAGTGTAACCATATCCTGATGCTATCCAGGTGGGTACGAGAGACACAAGGTCCTGGTGAGGCCCAGTTTGGACCAGAGACATGAGGTCCAGGTGAGGTCCCGATGGGAACCACAGTCACTAGGTCAGGTGAGGCCATGCATACGATCAGAGTCACCAGTTACAGGTGAGGCCCAGGTGGAGCCAGAGTCACCTGGTACAGAAGAGGCCAAAGTCAGGACCAGAGTTACCAGGATCAGGTCAGTCCCAGTGGGGAAGAGAGTAACCATGTCCCGATGATACCCAGGTAGAACCAGAGTCACCAGGTCCAGATGAGGCGCAGTTTTGGAGCATGTTCACTAGGTCCCGGTGAGGCCCAGTTGAGGACCAGAGTCACCAGGTCAAGTTTAGGCCTAGAGGGGTACCAGATTCACCTGGTCTAGGTGACATCCAGATGGGGACCAGAGTCACCATGTCAGGCTGAGCCCAGAGGCGATTAAGAGTCATCATGTCCAGGTGAGGCTCAGGTGTGGAACCGAGTATCCAGATCATAATGGTCCTCAGGTGAGGACCAGAGTCACCAGATCTGGGTGAGGCCCAGTTAGGATCAAAGTCACAAGTTCAAGGTGAGGCCAAGAAGGAGTCCACAGCAATCAGGTCCAGGTGGGCAACAAATTAACCACTGGGTGAGGCCCAGTTGGGGACCAGATTCACCAGGTCCAGGTGACTTCCAGGTGGTGACCAGAGTTACCAGTTCCGGGTGAGCACCAGGTAAGGCCAAGATTCAACAGGTCCACGAGAGGCCCACGTGGGGACCTGTGTCACCAGGAATGGGTGAGGCCCAGGTGGCAACCCCACTCAAAAGGTCCAGGTGAGGCCACCTGCAGGCCATGCAGAGGAACCATATCCCGATGATGCCCAGGTAGGGACAGGAATTACCATGTCCAGGTGAGGCCAACCTGCAGGCCATGCTGTGGAACCATGTCCCGATGATGCCCCGGTAAGGACCAGAGTCACCAGGTGCAAATGAGGCCCAGATGGAGCATATTCCCTAGGTCCAGGTGAGGCCCAGTTGAGGACCATAGTTACCAGATATTGTTGAGGCCTAGAAGGATACCAGAATCACCTGGTCCAGGTGACATCCAGATGGGGACCAGAGTCACCAGGTCAGGGTGAGTCCCAGAGAGGTTCAAGAGTAATCATGTTCAGGTGAGGCTCAGGTGTGGAACACAGTCACCAGGTACCAAGGATGCCCAGGTGAGGACCAGAGTCACCAAGTCTGGGTGTCGCCCAGATAGGATCAGAGTCACCAGTTCTAGGTGAGGCCAAGAAAGGGTCCACAGCAATCAGGTCCAGGTGGGGAACAAAGTCAACAGTACTGGGTGAGGCCCAGTTGGGGAACAGATTCACCAGGTCCAGGTGAGGCCCAGGTGGTGACCAGAGTCCCCGGGTCTGGGGGAGGACCAGGTAAGGACCAGATTCACCAGGTCCAAGAGGCCCACGTGGGGACCTGAGTCACCAGCTATGTGTGAGGCCCAAGTGGCTTCCCCACTCACGGGGTCCAGGTTAGGCCAACCGGCAGGCCAGAGTCAACAGATCAAGGTGAGGCCCTAGTGGGGACCTGAGTCACCAGGTAAATGTGAGTCTACAAGAACACCACAGTCACCAGGTCCAGGTGTGTTTCATGTGGGAACGAGAGTCACCAGGTCCAGATAAGACCTAGGTGGGGACCACAGTCACCAGGTCCAGATTGAGGCATAGGTGGGGGGACCAGAGTCATCAGGACCAGTTGAGGCCAAAGAGTGGAGCAAAGTTATCATGTCCAGGTGAGGCCCAGGTGGGGAACAGAGTAACCATGTCCCATTGATGCCAGGTCGGAAAAGAGTCAAAAGGTCCAGACGAGGCCTAAGTGAGGAGTAGATTCACCAGGAACTGTTGAGGCCCAGTTGAGGACCAGTGTCCCCAGCTCCGGGTGATTCCCAGAGGGGGACCAGAGTCACCCGGTTCTGGTGATATCCAGATGGGGACCAGAGTCACCACGTCAGGATGAGGCCCAGGGGGGGACGACAATCAATAGGTCTAGGTGAGGCCACGATGTGGAACTGAGAAACCAGGTCCCATGATACCCATATGAGTTCCTGAGTCACCAGGTCCAGGTGAGGTCCCTGTGGGAACCAGTCACCTCGTCCAGGTGAGGCCCAGGTGGGACCACAGTCACCAGGTCCAGGTGAGGCCCACGTATATAAGAGAGTATCCAGGTCCCAATGATGCCCAGGTAAGGACCAGAGTCAACAGGTCCAGGAGAGGCCCAAATATGGATCAGAGTCATTGTGTTTCAGGTGAGGCCAGATGGAGACCACAGGAACCAGGTCCAGGAGAGCCCCATATGGGAACCAGAGCCACCAGATCCATGTAAGTCCAGGTGGTACCACAGTCACAAAGTCCAGGTGAGGCGCAGGTGGCAACAGGTTTCACCGAGTCCAGATGAGGCCAGGAGGCAACCAGTCACCAGATCCAGGTGAGGACGAGCTAAGGACCAGATTCACCAGGCCCAAGTGAAGCCAAATGCGTGACCAGTGTCACCAGGTTAGAGTGAGGCCCAGAGGTGGAACCAGAGTAACCAGTTTAGTTTGAAGCCCAGAATGGGACCAGAGGTCCTTGGTCAGAGTGAGTCCCAGATGTGGAATAGAGCATCCAGGTCTCAATGATGCCTGGGTGAGGACCAGAGTAACTGGGACCATGCAGGGCCAGATGGGGTACAGAATCACTAGGTCCAGGTGAGTCATAGAATAAAACCACAGTCACCAGTATCAGGTGAGCCCATGTGGGAACCAGAGCCAATCTATCCAGCTGAGTAGCAGGTCCATGTGAGCCCCACGTGAGGACCAGATTCATCAGGTCGAAGTGAGGCATGCTGGGGACAAGAGTCACCAGGTATATTTGCGGCCTAATTGGGGCAAATTCAGCAGTTCTGAGTTAAGTCAAAGTGGGGACGAGAGACGCCAGGTCCAGGTGAGGCCAAACTGAGGACCAGAGTCACCAGATCCAGGTGAGGTCCATGTTTGAAAGAGAGTCATCAGGTCCAGCAGAGGTGCAGTTGGGGACCAGAGTCACCAGATCCACGTGAAGTCCAGGTGGGGACCAGAGTCACCAGATCCAGGTGAAGTCCAAGTGCGGAACAGAGTCACTAGGTCCAGTATAGGCCCAGGTGAGGACCAGAGTTACAAGGTACACGTGAGGCCCCGGTGGGGATCAGAGGCAACAGGTCCATGTGAGGCCGGCTTGGGGACCATGGTCAACAGGTCTACTTGAGGCCCAGGTGTGGAACACAGTAAGCAGGTCCAGGTGAGTCCCCGGTGGTGACAAGTGTCACCACGTCCAGTTGAGGCCAAATTGGGGACCAGGATCACCAGGTACAGGGGAGGCCCTTGAAAGAACCAAAGTCAACAGTTCGAGGTCTGGTGTAGGTGGCAACCAGGGTCAGTAGGTCCAAGTGAGGCCAAAGTGGGGTTCACAGTCACTAGGGCACGGTGAGACCCAGAGGGGGACCAGAGTCACCTGGTCCAGGTGAGGTCCAGTTGTGGAACACAGTCACCGGGTCCCAATTTTGCCCAGTTGAGGACCATGGTGAAAAGGGCCATGTGAGGCCCAGATGGGGACCGGAGTCCCCAAATCCAGGTGAAGCCCAGGTGGGGACCACAGTCACCAGATCCAGGATAGTCTCAGGTGCAGATCAGAATCACCAGGTCCAGGTGAGGTGCAGGTGGCAACCACACTCACCAGGTCCCGGTGAGGCCCTGGTGGGGACCAGAGTCACGAGGTACATGAGAAGCTAGAAACACTGCAGCCACCAGGTCCACATGATGTCTATGTGGGAACGAGAATCACCAGTTACAGGTGAGGACCAGGTGGGGATCCGACTCACCATGTCCAGGTGAGACCCTGGTGGGAACCAGTGACACCATGTCCAGGTGTGACCCAGGTGAAGACCAGAGTTAATAGTTCCCGATGTGTCACTGCTGGTTAACAGAGTACCATATCCTGATGCTAACCAGGTCGGTACCAGAGACACCAGGTCCTGGTGAGGGCCAAGTGGGACCAGAGTCACCAGATCTGGTTGAGGCCTAGAGGGGTACCAGAATCACCTGGTCCAGGTGACATCCAGATGACATCCTGGACCAGAGTCACCAGGTCAGGGTGAGGCGCAGAGAGGATCCACAGTCATCATGTCCAGGTGAGGCTCAGGTGTGGAACAGAGTCACCAGGTACCTATGATGCCCAGGTGAGGACCAGAGTCACCAGATATAGGAGATGCGCAGATAGGATCAGAGTTACCAGATCTAGGTGAGACAAAGAAAGTGTCCACAGCAAGCAGGTCCAGGTGGGTAACAAAGTCCCCAGGACTGGGTGAGGCCCAGATGGGGACCAGATTCACCAGGTCCAAGTGAGGCCCAGGTGGTGACCAGAGTTCCCGGGTCTGGGAGAGATCGAAGTAAGGACCAGATTTACCAGGTCCAAGAGGCCCACGGGGGGACCTGAGTCACCAGGTATGGGTGAGGCCCAGGTGGCCACCCCACTCACAAGGTCCAGGTGAGGCCAACCGGCATGCCAGAGTCACCAGATCCAGGTGAGGCCCTGGTGGGGACCGGAGTCACCAGGTAAATGTGAGTCTACAAGAACACCACAGTCACCAGGTCCTGGTGTGGTTCATGTGTGAACGAGAGTCACCACGTCCAGGTGAGACCCAGGTGGGGACCACAGTCACCAGGTCCCGATTGAGGCCTAGGTGGGGGGACCAGAGTCATGAGGAACATTTGAGGCCAAAGTGTGGAGCAAAGTTATCATGTCCAGGTGAGGCCCAGGTGGGGAACAGAGTAACCATGTCCCATTGATGCCAGGTGGGAAAAGAGTCACAAGGTCCAGACGAAACCTAAGTGAGGAGTAGATTCACCAGGTCCTGTTGAGGCCCTGTTGAGTACCAGTGTCCCCAGCTCCGGGTGAGTCCCAGAGTTGGACCAGAGTCATCCGGTTCTGGTGATATCCAGCTGGGGACCAGAGTCACCACGTCAGGGTGAGGCCCAGAAAGGGATGAGAATCACTAGGTCCAGGTGAAGCCCGGATGTGGAACTGAAACCAGGTCCCATGATGCCCATATGAGGACCTGAATCACCAGGTCCTGGTGAGGTCCCTGTTAGAACCAGTCACCTCGTCCAGGTGAGGCCCAGGTGGGACCACAGTCACCAGGTCCAGGTGAGGCCCACGTATATAAGAGAGTATCCAGTTGCCAATGATCCCCATGTTAGGAACAGAGTCAACAGGCCCAGGAGAGGCCCAAATATGGATCAGAGTCATTTTGTTCCAGGTGAGTCCAGATGGATACCACGGGAACCAGGTCCAGGAGAGCCCCATATGGGACCCAGAGCCACCAGATCCAGGTGAGTTCCAGGTGGGACCACAGTCACAAGGTCCAGTTGAGGCACAAGTGGCAACAGGATTCACCATGTCCAGCTGAGGCCCAGGTGGCGACCAGTCACCAGATCCAGGTGCGGAACAGCTAAGGACCAGATTCCCCAGGCCCAAATGAACCCATGGGGTGACCAGAGTCACCAGGTAAGGGTGAGTCCGAGAGGGAGAACCAGAGTAACCATTTTAGTTTGAGGCCCAGAATGGGACCATAGGTCCCTGGTCAAAGTGAGGCCCAGGTGTGGAATAGAGTATCCAGGTCCAAGTGATGCCTGGGTGAGGACCATAGTCACTAGGGCCATGCAGGCCCAGATGGGGAACAGAATCACTAGGTCCTAGTGAGGCATAGAATAAGAACACAGTCAGCAGTATCAGGTGAGCCCCTTGTGGGAACCAGAGCCACTCTATCCAGCTGAGTCCCAGGGCCATGTGAGGCCCATGTGAGGACCAGATTCATCAGGTCGTATTGAGGCAGAGCTGGGGACAAGAGTCACCAGGTCTGGGTGCGGCCTAGGTCGGGCAAGATTCAGCAGTTCTGAGTTAGGTCAAAGTGGGGACGAGAGACACCAGGTCCAGGTGAGGCCAAACTGAGGACCAGAGTCACCAGAATTAGGTCAGGTCCAGGTGTGGACCAGAGTCCCCAGATCCAGGTGAAGTCCAGGTGGGGACCAGAGTCACCAGATCCAGGTGAAGCCCAGGTGGGGACCGGAGTACCTAGGTCCAGATGAGGCCCAGATGAGGACCAGAGTTACCAGGTACACGTGTAGCCCCGGGGGGGATCAGAGGCAACAGGTCCATGTGAGGCCGGCTTGGGGACCATAGTCAACAGGTCTAAATGAGGCCCAGTTATGGAACACAGTAAGCAGGTCCAGGTGAGTTCCCGGTGGTGACAAGTGTCACCAGGTCCTGGTTGGGCCCAGGTGGGGACCAGAATCACCAGGTACAGTGGAGGCCCTTGAAAGAACCAGAGTCAACAGTTCGAGGTCAGGCGCAGGTGGCAACCAGGGTCAGCAGGTCCAGGTCAGGCTAAAGTGGGGTTCACATTCACTAGGGCACGTGAGTCCCAGAGGGGGTCCAGAGTGACCTGGTCCAGGTGAAGTCCAGTTGTGGAACACAGTCACCGGGTCCCAATTTTGCCCAGTTGAGGACCATGGTCAACAGGGCCAGGTAAGGCCCAGATGGGGACCAGAGTCCCCAAATCCAGGTGAAGCCCAGGTGGGGACCACAGTCACCAGATCCAGGGTAGTCTCAGGTGCAGACCAGAATCACCAGGTCCAGGTGAGGTGCAGGTGAAACCACACTCACCAGTACACGGTGAGGCCCTGGTGGGGATCAGAGTCACGAGGTACATGAGAAGCTAGAAACACTGCAACCACCAGGTCCACATTATGTCCATGTGGGAACGAGAATCACAACTTACAGGTGAGGACCATGTGGGGATCCGACTCACCATGTCCAGGTGAGACCCAGGTGGGAACCAGTGTCACCATGACCAGGTGTGGCCCAGGTGAAGACCAGAGTTAATAGGTCCGGCTGGGTCACTGATAGTGAACAGGGTAACCATATCCTGATGCTACCCAGGTGGGTACCAGATAAACCATGTACTGGTGAGGCCCAGGTGGGAACAGAGACATGATGTGCAGGTAAGGTCCCATGGGAACCACAGTCACCAGGTCTCGTGAGGCCATGCTTAGGATCAGAGTCACCAGTTACAGGTGAGGCCCAGGAGGAGCCAGAGTCACCTTGTACAGAAGAGGCCAAAGTCAGGACCTGAGTTACCAGGAACAGTTCAGTCCCAGTAGGGAATAGAGTAACCATGTTCTGATGATGCCCTTGTAAAACCAGAGTCACCAGGTCCAGATGATGTGCAGTGGGGAGTATGTTCACTATGTCCCAGTGAGGCCCAGATGACGACTAGAGTCACCAGGTCAAGTTGAGGCCTAGAGGGGTACCAGATTCACCTGGTCTAGGTGACATCCAGTTGGGGACCAGAGTCACCATGTCAGGGTGAGGCCCAGAGGGGATCCAGAGTCATCAAGTTCAGGTGAGGCTCAGGTGTGGAACAGAGTATCCAGGTCATAGTGGTCCACAGGTGACGACCAGAGTCACCAGATCTGGGTGAGGCCCAGTTAGGATCAGAGTCACCAGTTCAAGGTGAGGCCAAGAAGGAGTCCACAGCAATCAGGTCCAGGTGGGGAACAAAGTCACCAAGACTTTGGGTGAGGCCCAGATGGGGACCAGATTCACCAGGTCCAGGTAATTCCCAGGTGGTGACCAGAGTTACCAGTGCTGGGTGAGGACCACGTAAGGACCAGATTCACCAGGTCCAAGTGAGTTCCATGTGGGCACCTGTGTCACCAGATATGGGTGTGGCCCAGGTGGCAACCCCACTCACCAGGTCCAGGTGAGGCCAAAATGCAGGCCATGGAAAGGAACCATGTCCCGATGATGCCCACGTAGGGACCAGAGTTACTAGGTCCAGGTGAGGCCAACCTGTAGGCCTTGCAGTGGAACCATGTCCGGATGATGCCCAGGTAGCGACCAGAGTCACCAGGTTCAAATGAGGCCCAGATGGAGCATATTCACTAGGTCCAGGTGAGGTCCAGTTGAGGGCCAGAGACACCAGAACTGGTAGGGCCTAGAGGGGTATCAGAATCACCTGGTCCAGGTGACATCCAGATGGGGACCAGAGTCACCTGGTCAGGGTGAGGCCCAGAGAGGTACCAGAGTCATCATGTCCAGGTGAGGCTCAGGTGTGGAATAGAGTCACCAGGTACCAATGATGCCCAGGTGAGGACCAGAGTCACCAGGTCTTGGTGACGCGCTGATAGGATCAAGTCACCAGTTTCAGGTGAGGCCAAGAAAGTGTCCACAGCAATCAGGTCCAGGTGAGGAACAAAATCACCAGGACTGTGTGATGCCCAGATGGGGACAAGATTCAACAGGTCCAGATGCCGCCCAGATGTTAACCAGAGTCCCCGGGTCAGGGAGAGGACCAAGTAAGGACCAGATTCACCAGGTCCAAGAGGCCCACATGGGGACGCAAGTCGCCAGGTTTTGGTGAGGCCCAGGTGGCAAACCTACTCACCAGGTACAGGTGAGGCCAACCTTCCTGCCATGCAGAGGAACCGTGTCCCGATAATGCCCAGGTATGGATCAGAGTTACGAGTTGCAGGTGAGGCCCTAATGGGGACCGGAGTCACCAGGTAAATGTGAGTCTACAAGAACACCACAGTCACCAGGTCCACATGTGGTTCATGTGGGAACAAGAGTCACCAGGTACAGGTGAGACCCAGGTGGGGACCACAGTCAACAGGTCCAGATTGAGGACTAGGTGGGGGACCAGAGTCATCAGGACCAGTTGAGGCCAAAGTGTGGAGCAAAGTTATCATGTCCAGGTGAGGCCCAGGTGGGGAACAGAGTAACCATGTCCCACTGATGCCACTTGGGAAAAGAGTCACAAGGTCCAGACGAAACCTAAGTGAGGAGTAGTTTCACCAGGTCCTGTTGAGGCCCAGTTGAGGAGCAGTGTCCCCAGCTCCAGGTGAGTCCCAGAAGGGGACCAGAGTCACCCGGCTCTGGTGATATCCAGCTGGAGACCAGAGTCACCACGTCAGGGTGAGGCCTAGAGGGGGACGAGAATCACTAGGTACAGGTAAGGCCCCGATGTGGAACTGAGAAACCAGGTCCCATAATGCCCATATGTGGACCTGAGTCACCAGGTCCAGGTGAGGTCCCTGTGGGAACCAGGCACCTGGTGCAAGTGAGGCCCATGTGGGACCACATTAACCAGGTCCAGGTGAGGCCCAGGTATATAAGTGAGTATCCAGTTCCCAATGAGGCCAGGTAAGGACCAGAGACACAGATCCAGGATAGGCCCAAATATGGATCAGAATCATTGTTTTCCAGGTGAGGCCAGATGGAGACCACAGGAACCAGGTCCAGGAGAGACCAATATGGGAACCAGAGCCACCAGAACCATGTGAGGTCCAGGTGGGAACACAGTCACAAGGTCCTTGTGAGGCGCAATTGGCAACAGGATTCACCAAGTCCAGGGGAGGCCCAGGTGGCGACCAGTCACCACATCCAGGTGCGGACCAGCTAAGGTCCAGATCACCAGGCCCAAGAGAAGTCAAAGGGGTGACCAGAGTCACCAGGTAAGGGTGAGGCCCAGAGGGGGAACCAGAGTAACCAGTTTAGTTTGAGGCCCAGAACGGTACCAGAGGTCCCTGGTCAGAGTGAGGCCCAGGTGTGGAATAGAGTATCCAGATCCCAATGATGCCTGGGTGAGGAACAGAGTTACTAGGGCCATGCAGGCCTAGATGGGGCACAGAATCACCAGGTCTTGGTGAGGCATAGAATAAGACCACAGTCAGCAGTATCAGGTGAGCCCCTGTGGGAACCAGAGCCACTCTATCCAGCTGAGTCCCAGGTCCATGTGAGACCCACGTGAGGACCAGATTCATCAGGTCGAATTGAGGCATAGCTAGGGACAAGAGTCACCAGGTCTGGGTGCGGTCTAGGTGGGGCAAGATTCAGCAGTTCTGAGTTAGGTCAAAGTGGGGAAAAGGGTCAACAGGTCCAGGTGAGGCCAAACTGAGGACCAGAGTCACCAGGTCCAGGTGAGGTCCAGGTGGGGACCAGTGTCATCAGATCCAGGTGAAGTCCAGGTGGGGACCAGAGTCACCAGGTCCAGGTGAGGTCCAGGTGGGGACCAGTGTCATCAGATCCAGGTGAGGCCCAGGTGGTGACCAGAGTCCCCGGGTCTCGGAGAGGACCAGGTAAGGACCAGATTCACCAGGTCCAAGAGGCCCACGTTGGACCTGAGGCAACACGTATGGGTGGGCCCATGTGGCAACCCCACTCAACAGGTCCAGGTGAGGCCAACCTGCAGGTCAGAGTCACCAGAACCAGGTGAGGCCCTAGTGGGGACCGGAGTCACAGGTAAATGTGAGTCTACAAGAACACCACAGTCAACAGGGCCAGGTGTGTTTCAAGCGGGAACGAGAGTCACCAGGTCCAGGTGAGACCCAGGTGGGGACCACACTCACCAGGTCCAGATTGAGGCCTAAGTGGGGGGACCAGATTCATCAGGACCAGTTGAGGCCAAAGTGTGGAGCAAAGTTATCATGTCCAAGTGAGGCCCATGTGGGCAACAGAGTAACCATGTCCCATAGATGCCAGGTGGGAAAAGAGTCACAAGGTTCCGGTGAGGCGCAAGTGGCAACAGGATTCACCAAGTCCAGGTGAGGACCAGGTGGCGAGCAGTCACCAGATCCATGTGCGGACCAGCTTAGGACCAGATTCACCAGGCTCAAGTGAAGCCCAAGGGGAGACCAGATTTACCAGGTAAGGGTGAGGCCCAGAGGGGGAACCAGAGTAACCAGTTTAGTTTGAGGCCTAGAATGGGACCAGAGGTCCGTGGTGAAAGTGAGGCCCAGGTGTGGAATAGAGTATCCAGGACCGAATGATGCCTGGGTGAGGACCAGAGTCACAAGGGCCATGCAGGCCCAGATGGCGAACAGAATCACTAGGTCCTGGTGAGGCATAGAAAAAGACCACAGTCAGCAGTATCAGGTGAGCCCCTTGTGGGAACTAGAGCCACTCTATCCACCTGAGTCCCAGGTCCATGTGAAGCCCACGTGAGGACCAGATTCATCAGGTCGAATTGAGGCATACCTGGGGACAAGAGTCACCAGGTCTGGGTGCGGCCTAGGTGGGGCAAGATTCAGCAGTTCTGAGTTAGGTCAAAGTGGGTACAAGAGACATCAGGTCCAGGTGAGGATAAACTGAGTACCAGAGTCACCACATCCAGGTGAGGTCCATGTTGGAAAGAGAGTCACCAGGTCCAGGAGAGGTCCAGGTGGGGACCAGAGTCACTAGATCCAGGTGAAGTCCAGGTGGGGTCCAGAGTCACCAGATCAAGGTGAAGCCCAGGTGGGACCAGAGTCACTAGGTGCAGATGAGGCCCAGGTGAGGACCAGAGTTACCAGGTACACGTGAGGATCCGGTGGGGATCAGAGGCAACAGGTCCATGTGAGGCCGGCTTGGGGACCATGGTCAACAGGTCCTCTTGAGACCCAGGTGTGGAACACAGTAAGCAGGTCCAGGTGAGTCCCCCGTGGTGACAAGAGTCACCACGTCCAGGTGAGGCCCAGGTGGGGACCAGGATCACCAGGTACAGGGGAGGCCCTTGAAAGAACCAGAGTCAACAGTTCGAGTTCAGGCGCAGGTGGCAACCAGGGTCAGCAGGTCCAAGTCAAGCCAAAGTGGACTTCACCGTCACTAGGGCACGGTGAGACCAAGAGGGGGAGCATAGTCACCTGCTCCATGTGAGGTCCAGTTGTGGAACACAGTCACCAGGTCCCAATTTTGCCCAGTTGAGGACCATGGTCAACAGGGCCAGGTGAGGCCCAGATGGGGACCGGAGTCCCGAAATCCAGGTGAAGCCCAGTTGGGGACCACAGTCACCAGATCCAGAGTAGTCTCAGTTGCAGACCAGAATCACCAGGTCCAGGTGTGGTGCATGTGCAACCAAACTCACCCGGTCACGGTAAGGCACTGGTGGGGACCAGAGTCACGAGGTACATGAGAAGCTAGAAACACATGGGATCCCTGGGTGGCGCAGCGGTTTGGCGCCTGCCTTTGGCCCAGGGCGCGATCCTGGAGACCCGGGATCGAATCCCACGTCGGGCTCCCGGTGCATGGAGCCTGCTTCTCCCTCTGCCTGTGTCTCTGCCTCTCTCTCTCTGTGACTATCATAAATAAATAAAAATTATAAAAAAAGATGCTAGAAACACTGCGGCCAACAGGTCCACATGATCTCCATGTGGGAACGAGAATCACCAGTTAGAGGTGACGACCAGGTGGGGATCCGACTCACCATATCCAGGTGAGACCCAGGTGGGAAACAGTGTCACCATGTCCAGGTGTGTCCCAGGTGAAGACCAGAGTTAATAGGTCCGGCTGGGTCACTCTTAGTGAACAGTGTAACCATATCCTGATGCTACCCAGGTGGGTAGCAGAGACACCAGGTCCTGGTGAGGCCCAAATGGGACCAGAGACATGCGGTCCAGGTGAGGTCCCGATGGGAACCACAGTCACCAGGTCACGTGAGGCCATGCTTAGGATCAGAGTCACCAGTTACAGGTGAGGCCCAGTTGGAGCCAGTATCACCTGGTACAGAGAGGCCAAAGTCATGGCCAGAGTACCAAGATCAGGTCATTCCCAGTGGGGAACAGAGTAACCATGTCCCGTTGATGCCCAGATAGAACCAGCGTCACAGGTCTAAATGAGGCGCAGGTGGGGAGCATATTCACTAGTTTGCAGTGAGGCCCAGTTGAGGACCAGAGTCACCAGGTCTAGTTGAGGCATAGAGGGGTAACAGATTCACCTGGTCCAGGTGCCATCCAGATGGGTCCAGAGTCACCAGGTCAGGGTGAGGCCCAGAGAGGTTCCAGAGTCATCATGTCCAGGTGAGTCTCAGGTGTGGAACAGAGTATAGAGGTCATAATAGTCCACAGGTGAGGACCAGAGTCACCACATCTGAGTGAGGCCCAGTTATGTTCAGAGTCACCAGTTCCAGTTGAGACCAAGAGGAGTCCACAGCAATCAGGTCCAGGTGGGGAAGAAAGTCAACAGGACTGGGTGAGGCCCAGAGGGGGACCATATACACCAGGTCCAGGTTATTCCCAGGTGGTGACCAGGGTTACCAGGTCCGGGTGAGTACCAGGAAAGGACCAGATTCACCAGGTCCAAGTGAGGCCCACGTGGGGACCTGTGACACCAGGTATGGGTGAGCCCCAGCTGGCAACCCCACTCACTAGTTCAGGTGAGGCCAACCTGGAGGCCATGCAGAGGAACCGTGTCCGGTGATGCCCAGGTGGGGACCAGAGTTACCAGTTCCAGCTGAGGCCAACATGCAGGCCATGCAGTGGATCCATGTCCGGATGATGCCCAGGTAGGGACCAGAGTCACCAGGTCCAAATGAGGCCCACATGGAGCATATTCACTAGGTCCAGGTGAGGCCCAGTTGAGGACCAGAGTCACCAGATCTGGTTGAGGCCTAGAGGGTTCCCAGAGTCATCTGGTCCAGGTGACATCCAGATGGAGACCAGAGTCACCAGGTCAGGGTTAGGCCCAGATGGTTCCAGAGTCATCACGTCCAGGTGAGGCTCAGGTGTGGAACAGAGTCACCAGGTACCAATGATGCCCAGGTGAGGACCAGAGTCACCAGGTCTGGGTGACGCGCAGATATGATCAGAGCCACCAGATCCAGGAGAGGTCCAGGTGGGACCACAGTCACAAGGTCCAGGTGAGGCGCAGGAGGCAACAGGATTCACCAAGTCCAGGTGAGGTCCACGTGGCGACCTGTCACCAGATCCAGGTGTGGACCAGCTAAGGACCGGATTCACCAGGACCAATTGAAGCCCAAGGGGTGACCAGAGTCACCAGGTAAGGGTGAGGCCCAGAGGGATAACCAGAGTAACCAGTTTAGTTTGAGGCATAGAATGGGACCAGATGTCCCTGGTCAGAATGACGCCCTGGTGTGGAATAGATTATCCAGATCCCAATGATGCCTGGGTGAGGACCAGAGTCACTAGGGTCATGCAGGCGCAGTCACCAGGTCTGGGTGACAAGCAGATAGGATCAGAGTCACCAGGTCCAGGTGAGGCCATGAAAGAATCCACAGCAATCAGGTCAAGGTGGGGAACAAAGTCACCAGGACTGAGTGAGGCCCAGATGAGGACCGGAATCACCAGGTCCAGGTGAGACCCAGGTGGTGACCAGAGTCCCCGGGTCTGGGAGAGGACAAGGTAAGGACCAGATTCACCAGGTCCAAGAGGCACAGGTGGAGACCTGAGTCACCAAGTATGGGTGAGACCCAAGTGGCATCCCCACTAACCAGGTCTATGTGAGGCCAACCTGCAGGCCCAATCACCTGATTCACGTGAGGCCCTATTGGGGACTGGAGTCATCAGTTAAAAGTGATTCTACAAGAACAACACAGTCACCAGGACCTGGTGTGGTTCATGTGGGAACGAGAGTCACCAGGCCCAGGTGAGACCCAGGTGGGGACCACAGTCACCAAGTCCAGATTGAGGCCTAGGTCGGGGGACCAGAGTCATCAGGACCAGTTGAGGCCAAAGTGTGGAGCAAAGTTATCATGTCCATGTGAGGCCCAGGTGGGAAGAGTAACCATGTCCCAAAGATGCCAGGTGGGAAAAGAGTCACAAGGTCCAGACGAGGCCTTAGTGAGGAGTAGATTCACCAGGTCCTGTTAAGGCCCAGTTGAGGACCAGTGTCCCCAGCTCCGGGGGAGTCCCAGAGGGGGACCAGAGTTACCCGGTTCTGGTGATATCCAGGTGGGGACCTGAGTCACCACGTCAGGGTGAGGCCCAGAGGGGGACGAGAATCACTAGGTCCAGATGAGGCCCCGATGTGTAACTGAGAACCCAGGTCCCATGATGCTCATATGAGGACCTGAGTCACCAGGTCCAGGTGAGGTCCCTGTGGGAACCAGTCACCTCGTCCAGGTGAGGCCCAGGTGGGACCACAGTCACCAGGTCCAGGTGAGGCCCAGGTATATAGAGAGTATCCAGGTCCTAATGATGCTCAGGTAAGGACCAGAGTCAACAGGTCCAGGAGAGGACCATATATGGATCAGAGTCATTGTGTTCCAGGTGAGGCCAGATGGAGACCACAGGAACCAGGTCCAGGAGAGCCCCATATGGGAACCAGAGCCAACAGATCCAGGTGATGTCCAGTTGGGACCACAGTCAGAAGGACCAGGTGAGGAGCAGGTGGCAACAGGATTCATCAAGTCCAGGTGAGGCCCAGGTGGCCACCAGTCACCAGATCCAGATGCGGACCAGGTGAGGACCAGATTCACCAGGCCCAAGTGAAGCCCAAGGGGTGACCAGAGTCACCAGGTAAGGGTGAGGCCCAGAGGGGAACCAGAGTAACCAGTTTAGTTTGAGGCCCAGAATAGGACCAGAGGTCCCTGGTCAAAATGAGACCCAGATGTGGAATAGAGTATCCAGGTCCCAATGATGCCTGGGTGAGGACCAGAGTCACTAGGGCCATGCAGACCCAGATGGGGAACAGAATCACTAGGTCCTGGTGAGGCATAGAATAAGACCACAATCACCAGTATCCGGTGTGCCCCTTGTGGGAACCAGAGCCACTCTATCCAGCTGAGTCCCAGGTCCATGTGAGCCCCACGTCAGGACCAGATTCATCAGGTTGAATTGAGGCATAGCTGGGGACAGGAGTCCCCAGGTCTGTGTGCGGCCTAGGTGGGGCAAGATTCAGCAGTTCTGAGTTAGGTCAAAGTGGGGACGAGAGACACCAGGTCCAAGTGAGGCCAAACTGAGGACCAGAGTCACCAGATACAGGTGAGTTCCAGGTGGGGACCAGAGTCACCAGATCTAGGTGAAGTCCAGGTGGGGACCAGAGTCTCTAGATGCAGATGAGGCCCAGGTGAGGACCAGAGTTATCAGGTACACGTGAGGCCCCGGTGGGGATCAGAGGCAACAGTTCCATGTGAGGCCGGCTAGGGGACCATGGTCAAGAGGTGTACTTGAGGCCCAGTTGTGGAAAGCAGTAAGCATGTCCAGGTGAGTCCCCGGTGGTGACAAGAGTCACCACCTCCAGGTGAGGCCCAGGTGGGCACCAGGAACACCAGGTACAGGGGAGGCCCTTGAAAGAACCAGAGTCAACAATTCGAGGTCAGGCGCAGGTGGCAACCAGGGTCAGCAGGTCGAAGCCAGGCCAAAGTGGGGTTCACAGTCACTAGGGCACGGTGAGACCCAGAGGGGAACCAGAGTCACCTGGTCCAGGTGAGGTCCAGTTGTGGAACACAGTCAGAGGGTCCCAATTCTGCCCAGTTGAGGACCATGGTCAAAAGGGCCAGGTGAGGCCCACATGGGGACCGGAGTCCCGAAATCCAGGTGAAGCCCAGGTGGAGACCCCAGTCACCAGATCCAGGGTAGAATCAGGTGCAGACCAGAATCAGCAGGTCCAGGTGAGGTGTAGGTGTCAACGACACTCATCAAGTCCCAGTGAGGACCTGGTGGGGACCAGAGTCACGAAGTACAAGAGAAGCTAGAAACACTGCAGCAACCAGGTCCACATGATGACCATGTGGGAACGCGAATCACCAGTTACAGGGGAGGACCAGTTGGGGATCCGACTCACCAAGTCCAGGTGAGACCCAGGTGGGAAACTGTATCACCATGTCCAGGTGTGGCCCAGGTGAAGGCCAGAGTTAATAGGTCCAGCTGGGTCACTGTTATTGAACAGTGTAACCATATCCTGATGCTAACGAGGTGGGTACCGAGACACCAGGTCCTGGTCAGGCCCAGCTGGGACCAGAGACATGAGGTCCCGATGGGAACCACAGTCACCAGGTCAGGTGAGGCCATGGTTAGGATCAGAGTTACCAGTTACAGGTGAGGCCCAGGTGGAGCCAGAGTCACCTGGTACAGAAAATGCCAAAGTCAGACCAGTGTTACAAGGATCAGGTCACTCCCAGTGGGGAATAGAGTAACCATGTCCCGATGATGCCCACGTAGAACCAGAGTCATCATGTCCAGATGAGGCGCAGTTGGGGAGCATATTCACTAGGTCCCGGTGAGGCCCAGTTGAGGACTAGAGTCACCAGGTTTGGTTGAGGCCTAAAGGGGTACCAGATTCACCTGGTTAGGTGACATCCAGATGGGGACCAGAGTAACCATGTCAGGGTGAGGCCCAGAGGGGATCCAGAGTCATCATGTCCAGGTGAGGCTCAGGTGTGGAACAGAGTATCCAGGTCATAATGGTCCACAGGTGAGGAACAGAGTCACCAGATCTGGGAGAGGCCCAGTTAGGATCAGAGTTACCACTTCCAGGTGAGGCCAAGAAGGTGTCCACAGCAATCAGGTCCAGGTGGGGAACAAATTCACCAAGACTAGGTGAGGCCCAGGTGGTGACCAGATTTACCAGTTCCGGGTGAGGACTAGGTAAGGACCACTTTCTCCAGGTCCAAGTGAGGCCCACGTGGGGACCTGTGTCACCAGGCATGGGTAAGACCCCGGTGGGAACCCCACTCACCAGGTCAAGATGAGGCCAACCTGCAGGCCATGCATAGGAACCATGTCCCGATGATGCTCTGGTAGGGACCAAAGTTACCAGGTCCAGGTGTGGCCCAGGTGAAGACCAGAGTTAATAGGTCCGGCTGGGCCAATGTTAGTGCACAGTGTAACCATATCCTGAAGCTACCCAGGTGGGTACAAGAGGCACAAGGTCCAGGTGAGGCCAAACGGAGGACCAGATTCACCAGATCGAGGTGAGTCCCAGAGCGGGACGAGAATCACTAGGACCAAGTGAAGCCCCGATGTGGAACTGAGAACCCAGGTCCCATGATGCCCATATGAGGACCTGAGTCACCAGGTCCAGGTGAGGTCCCTGTGGGAACCAGTCACCTCGTCCAGGTGAGGCCCAGGTGGGACCACAGTCACCAGGTCCAGGTGAGGCCCAGGTATATAAGAGAGTATCCAGGTCCCAATGTTGCCCAGGTAAGGACCAGAGTCAACAGGTCCAGGAGAGGCCCAAATATGGATCAGAGTCATTGTGTTCCAGGTGAGGCCAGATGGAGACCACAGGAACCAGGTCCAGGAGAGCCCCATATGGGAACCAGAGCCACCAGATCCAGGTGAGGTCCAGGTGGGACCACAGTCACAAGGTCCAGGTGAGGCGCTGGTGGCAACAGGATTCACCAAGTCCAGGTGAGGCCCAGGTGGCGACCAGTCACCAGATCCAAATGTGGACCAGCTAAGGACCAGATTCACCAGGCCCAAGTGAAGCCCAAGGGGTGACCAGAGTCACCAGGTAAGGGTGAGGCCCAGAGGGGCACCAGAGTAACCAGTTTAGTTTGAGGCCCAGAATGGGACAAGAGGTCCCGGGTTAAAGTGAGGCCCAGGTGTGGAATAGAGTATCCAGGTCCCAATGATGCCTGGGTGAGGACCAGAGTCACTAGGGCCATGAAAGCCCAGATGGAGAACAGAATCACTATGTCCTGGTGAGGCATAGAGTAAGACCACAGTCACCAGTATCAGGTGTGCCCCTTGTGGGAACCAGAGCCACTCTATCCAGCTGAGTCCCAGGTCCATGTGAGGCCCACATGAGGACCAGATTCATCAGGTCGAATTGAGGCATAGCTGGGGACAAGAGTCACCAGGTCTGGTTGCGGCCTAGGTGGGGCAAATTCAGCAGTTCTGAGTTAGGTCAAAGTGGGGACAAGAGACACCAGGTCCAGGTGAGGCAAAACTGAGGAAGAGTCACCAGATCCAGGTGAGGTCCATGTTGGAAAGAGTCACCAGGTCCTGGAGATGTCGAGGTGGGGACAAGAGTCACCAGATCCAGGTGAATTCCAGGTGGGGACCAGAGTCTCCAGATCCAGGTGAACCCAGGTGGGGACCAGAGTCACTAGGTCCAGATTAGGCCCAGGTGAAGATCAGAGTTAACAGGTACACGTGAGGCCCCGGCGGGGATCACAGCCAAAATTCCACGTGAGGCCGGCTTGGGGACCATGGTCAACAGGTCTACCTGAGGCCCAGGTGTGGAACACTGTAAGCCTGTCTGGGTGAGTCCCCAGTAGTGACAAGAGTCACCACGTCCAGTTGAGGCCAAATTGGGGACCAGGATCACCAGGTACAGGGGAGGCCTTTGAAAGAACCTGAGTCAACAGTTCGAGGTCAGCCGCAGGTGGCAACCAGGTTCAGCACGTCCAAGTCAGGCCAAAGTTGGGTTCACAGTCACTAGGGCACGGCGAGACCCAGAGGGGGACCAGAGTCAACTGGTCCAGGTGAGGTCCAGTTGTGGAACACTGTCACCGGGTCCCAATTTTGTCCACTTGAAGACCATGGACAACAGGGCCAGGGGAGGGCCGGATGGGGACCGGAGTCCCCAAATCCAGGTGAAGCCCAGGGGGGGACCACAGTCACAAGATCCAGGGTAGTCTCAGGTGCAGACCAGAATCACCAGGTCCTGGTGAGGTGCAGTAGGCAACCACAGTCACCAGGTCCCGGTGAGGCAAGGTGCGTACCAGATTCTCGAGGTACATGAGAAGCTAGAAACACTGTAGCCACCAGGTCCACATGATGTCCATGTGGGAACGAGAATCACCAGTTACAGGGGAGGATCAGGTGGGGATCCGACTCACCATGTCCAGGTGAGACCCAGGTGGGAACCAGTGTCACCATGTCCAGGTGTGCCCCAGGTGAAGACCAGAGTTGATAGGACCGGCTGGGTCACTGATACTGAACAGTGTAACGATATCCTGATGCTACACAGGTGGGTACCAGAGACACCAGGTCCTGGTGAGGCCCAGGTGGGACCAGAGACATGAGGTCCAGGTGAGGTCCCGATTTGAACCACAGTCACCAGGTCAGGTGAGCCCATGCTTAGGACCAGAGTCACCAGATACAAGTGAGGCCCAGGTGGAGCCAGTGTCACCCGGTACAGAAGAGGCCATAGTCAGGACCAGAGTTACCAGGATCAGGTCAGTCCCAGTGGGGAATACAGTAACCATGTCCCGGTGATGCCCAGGTAGAACCAGAGTCACCAGGTCCAGATGAGGCGCAGGTGGGGAGCATGTTCACTAGGTCCCGGTGAGGCCCAGTTGAGGACCAGAGTCACCGGGTCAAGTTGAGGCCTAGAGGGGTACCAGATTTACCTGGTCTAGATGACATCCAGATGGGAACCAGAGTCACCATGTCAGGGTGAGGCCCAGAGGGGATCCAGAGTCATCATTTCCAGTTGAGGCTCAGGTGCGGAACAGAGTATCGAGGTCATAATGGTCCACAGGTGAGGACCAGAGTCACCAGATCTGGGTGAGGCCCAGTGAGGAGCAGAGTCACCAGTTCCAGGTGAGGCCAAGAAGGAGTCCACAGCAATCAGGTACAGGTGGGGAACAAAGTAACCAGGACTGGGTAAGGCCCTGATTGGGACCATATTCACCAGGTCCAGGTGATTCCCAGGTGGTGATCAGAGTTACCAGTTCCGGGTGAGGACCAGGTAAGTACCAGATTCACCAGGTCAAATGAGGCCCACGTGGGGACCTGTGTCACCAGGTCTGGGTGAGGCTCAGGTGGTAACCCCACTCACCAGGTCCAGGTGAGTCCAACCTGCGGGCCATGCAGAGGAACCGTGTCCCGATGATGCCCAGGTAGGGACCAGAGTTACCATGTCCAGGTGAGACCAACCTGTAGGCCATGCAGTGAAACCATGTCCCGATGATGCCCAGGTAGAGACCAGAGTCACCAGGTCAAAATGAGGACCAGATGGAGCATATTCACTAGGTCCCGGTGAGGGCCAGTTGAGGATCAGAGTCACCAGATCTGGTTGAGTCCTAGAGGGGTACCAGAATCACCTGGTCCAGGTGACATCCAGATGGAGACCAGAGTCACCAGGTCAGGGTGAGACACAGAGAGTTTCCAGAGTCATCATGTCCAGGCGAGTCTCAGGTGTGGAACAGAGTCAACAGGTACCAATGATGCCCAGGGTAGGAGCAGAGTCACCAGATCTCGGTGACGCGCAGATAGGATAAGAGTCACCAGTTCCAGGGAGGCCAAGAAAGAGTCCACAGCAATCCGGCCCAGGTGGGGAACAAAGTCACCAGGACTGCGTGAGGCCCAGATGGGGACCAGATTCACCAGGTCCAGGTGAGCCCCAGGTGGTGCCCAGAGTCCCCGGGTCTGGGAGAGGACCAGGAAAGGACCAGATTCACCAGGTCCAAGAGGCCCACGTGGGGATCTGAGTCACGAGGTATGGGTGAGGCCCAGGTGGCATCCCCACTCACCAGGTCCAGGTGAGGCCAACCTGCAGGCCAGAGTCACCAGATCCAGGTGAGGCCCTAGTGGCGACCGGAGTCACCAGGTAAATGTGACTCTACAAGAACACCACAGTCACCAGGTCCAGGTGTTGTTCATGTGGGAACGAGAGACACCAGGTCCAGGTGAGACCCAGGTGGGGACTACAGTCACCAGGTCCAGATTTAGGCCTAGGTGGGGGGACCAGAGTCATCAGGACCAGTTGAGTCTAAAGTGTGGAGCAAAGTTATCATGTCCAGGTGAGGCTCAGGTGTAGAACAGAGTCACCAGGTACAAATGATGCCCAGCTGAGGACCAGAGTCACCAGGTCTGGGTGACGCGCAGATAGGATCAGAGTCACCAGGTCCAGGTGAGGCCATGAAAGACTCCACAGCAATCAGGTCAAGGTGGGGAACAAAGTCACCAGGACTGAGTGAGGCCAAGATGGGGTCGGATTCACCAGGTCCAGGTGAGGCCCAGGAGGTGACCAGAGTCCCCGGGTCTGGGAGAGGACCAGGTATGGATGAGATTCACCAGGTCCAAGAGGCCCACGTGGAGACCTGAGTCACCAGGTATGGGTGAGGCCCAAGTGGCATCCCCACTAACCAGGTCCATGTGAGGCCACCTGCAGGCCAAGTCACGCGATCCACGTGAGGCCCTAGTGGGGACTGGAGTCACCAGTTAAAAGTGATTCTACAAGAACAACACAGTCAACAGATCCTGGTGTGGTTCATGTGGGAACGAGAGTCACCAGGTCCAGGTGAGACCCAGGTGGGGACCACAGTCACCAGGTCCAGATTGAGGCGTAGGTCGGGGGACCAGAGTCATCAGGACCAGTTGAGGCCAAAGTGTGGAGCAAAGTTATCATGTCCAGGTGAGGCCCAGGTGGGGAACAGAGTAACCATGTCCCAAAGATGCCAGGTGGGAAAAGAGTCACAAGGTCCAGACGAGGACTTAGTGAGGAGTAGATTCACCAGGTCCTGTTGAGGCCCAGTTGAGGACCAGTGTCCCCAGCTCCGGGGGAGTCCCAGAGGGGGACCAGAGTCACCCGGTTCTGGTGATATCCAGGTGGGGACCTGAGTCACCACGTCAGGGTGAGGCCCAGAGGGGGACGAGAATCACTAGGTCCAGATGAGGCCCCGATGTGTAACTGAGAACCCAGGTCCCATGATGCCCATATGAGGACCTGAGTCACCAGGTCCAGGTGAGGTCCCTGTGGGAACCAGTCACCTCGTCCAGGTGAGGCCCAGGTGGGACCACAGTCACCAGGTCCAGGTGAGGCCCAGGTATATAAGAGAGTATCCAGGTCGCAATGTTGCCCAGGTAAGGACCAGAGTCAACAGGTCCAGGAGAGGCCCAAATATGGATCAGAGTCATTGTGTTCCAGGTGAGGCCAGATGGAGACCACAGGAACCAGGTCCAGGAGAGCCCCATATGGGAACCAGAGCCACCAGATCCAGGTGAGGTCCAGGTGGGACCACAGTCACAAGGTCCAGGTGAGGCGCTGGTGGCAACAGGATTCACCAAGTCCAGGTGAGGCCCAGGTGGCGACCAGTCACCAGATCCAAATGTGGACCAGCTAAGGACCAGATTCACCAGGCCCAAATGAAGCCCAAGGGGTGACCAGAGTCACCAGGTAAGGGTGAGGCCCAGAGGGGCACCAGAGTAACCAGTTTAGTTTGAGGCCCAGAATGGGACAAGAGGTCCCGGGTTAAAGTGAGGCCTAGGTGTGGAATAGAGTATCCAGGTCCCAATGATGCCTGGGTGAGGACCAGAGTCACTAGGGCCATGAAAGCCCAGATGGGGAACAGAATCACTATGTCCTGGTGAGGCATAGAATAAGACCACAGTCACCAGTATCAGGTGTGCCCCTTGTGGGAACCAGAGCCACTCTATCCAGCTGAGTCCCAGGTCCATGTGAGGCCCACGTGAGGACCAGATTCATCAGGTCGAATTGAGGCATAGCTGGGGACAAGAGTCACCAGGTCTGGTTGCGGCCTAGGTGGGGCAAATTCAGCAGTTCTGAGTTAGGTCAAAGTGGGGACAAGAGACACCAGGTCCAGGTGAGGCAAAACTGAGGAAGAGTCACCAGATCCAGGTGAGGTCCATGTTGGAAAGAGTCACCAGGTCCTGGAGATGTCGAGGTGGGGACAAGAGTCACCAGATCCAGGTGAATTCCAGGTGGGGACCAGAGTCTCCAGATCCAGGTGAACCCAGGTGGGGACCAGAGTCACTAGGTCCAGATTAGGCCCAGGTGAAGATCAGAGTTAACAGGTACACGTGAGACCCCGGCGGGGATCACAGCCAAAATTCCACGTGAGGCCGGCTTGGGGACCATGGTCAACAGGTCTACCTGAGGCCCAGGTGTGGAACACTGTAAGCCTGTCTGGGTGAGTCCCCAGTAGTGACAAGAGTCACCACGTCCAGTTGAGGCCAAATTGGGGACCAGGATCACCAGGTACAGGGGAGGCCTTTGAAAGAACCTGAGTCAACAGTTCGAGGTCAGCCGCAGGTGGCAACCAGGGTCAGCACGTCCAAGTCAGGCCAATGTTGGGTTCACAGTCACTAGGGCACGGTGAGACCCAGAGGGGGACCAGAGTCAACTGGTCCAGGTGAGGTCCAGTTGTGGAACACAGTCACCGGGTCCCAATTTTGTCCACTTGAAGACCATGGACAACAGGGCCAGGGGAGGGCCGGATGGGGACCGGAGTCCCCAAATCCAGGTGAAGCCCAGGTGGGGACCACAGTCACAAGATCCAGGGTAGTCTCAGGTGCAGACCAGAATCACCAGGTCCTGGTGAGGTGCAGTAGGCAACCACAGTCACCAGGTCCCGGTGAGGCAAGGTGCGTACCAGATTCTCGAGGTACATGAGAAGCTAGAAACACTGTAGCCACCAGTTCCACATGATGTCCATGTGGGAACGAGAATCACCAGTTACAGGTGAGGACCAGGTGGGGATCTGACTCACCATGTCCAGGTGAGACCCTGGTGGGAACCAGTGTCACCATGTCCAGGTGTGGACCCGGTGAAGACCAGAGTTAACAGGTCTGGCTGGGTCACTGTTAGTGAACAGTGTAACCATATCCTGATGCTACTCAGGTGGGTACCAGATACAAGATCCTGGTGAGGCCCAGGTGGGACCAGAGACATGAGGTCCAGGTGAGGTCCCCATTGGAACCACAGTCACCATGTCAGGTGAGGCCATGCTTAGAATCAGAGTCACCAGTTACAGGTGAGGCCCAGGTGGAGCCAGAGTCACCTGGTATAGAAGAGTCCAAAGTCAGGACCAGAGTTACAAGGATCAGGCAGTCCCAGGGGGAATAGAGTAACCATGTCCCGGTGATGACCAGGTAGAACCAGAGTCACCAGGTCCAGATGAGGCGCAGGTGAGGACCATGTTCACTAGGTCCCGGTGAGGCCCAGTTGAGGACCAGAGTCAGCAGGTCAAGCTGAGGCCTAGAGGGGTACCAGATTCACCTGGTCTTGGTGCCGTCCAGATGGGGACCAGAGTCACCATGTCAGGGAGAGGCCCAGAGGGGATCCAGAGTCATCATGTCCAGGTGAGTCTCAGGTGTGGAACAGAGTATCCAGGTCATAATGGTCCACAGGTGAGGACCAGAGTCACCAGATCTGGGTGAGGCCAAGTTAGGATCAGAGTCAATAGTTCCAGGTGAGGCCAAGAAGGAGTCCACAGCAATCAGGTCCAGATGGGGAAAAAAGTCACCAGGACTGGGTGAGGCCCAGATGGGGACACAGATTCACCAGGTCCAGGTGATTCCCAGGTGGTGACCAGAGTTACCAGATTCACCAGGTCCAGGTGATTCCCAGATTGTGACCAGAATTACCAGATACACCAGGTCCAAGTGAGGCACACGTAGGGGCCTGTGTCACCAGGTATGGGTGAGGCCCAAGTGGCAACCCCACTCACCAGGTCCAGGTGAGGCCTACCTGCAGGCCATGCAAAGTAACCGGGTCCTGATAATGCCAAGGTAGGGACCAGAGTTACCAGGTCCAGGTGAGGCCAACCTGCAGGCCATGCAGTGGCACCAGGTCCCCATGATGCCCAGGTAGGGACCAGAGTAACCAGGTCCAAATGAGGCCAAGATGGAGCATATTCTCTAGGTCCAGCTGAGGCCCAGTTGAGGACCAGAGACACCAGATCTGGTTTAGGCCTAGAGGGGTACCAGAATCACCTGGTCCAGGTGACATCCAGATGGGGACCAGAGTCACCAGGTCAGGGTGAGGCCCAGAGAGGTTCCAGAGTCATCATGTCCAGGTGAGGCTCAGGTGTGGAACAGAGTCAGCAGGTACCAATGTTGCCCAGGTGAGGACCAGAGTCACCAGGCCTGAGTCACGCGCAGAGAGGATAAGAGTCACCAGTTCCAGATGAGGCCAAGAAAGTGTCCACAGCAATCAGGTCCAGGTGGGGAACAAAGTCAGCAGGACTGGTTGAGGCCCAGATGGGGAAGAGATTCACCAGGTCCGGGTGAGGCCCAGGTGGTGACCAGAATCCCCGGGTCTGGGAGAGGACCATGTAAGGACCAGATTCACCAGGTCCAAGAGAACCACCAGGTATGGGTGAAGCTCAGGTGGCAACCCCACTCACCAGGTCCAGGTGAGGCCAACCTGCAAACCACAGTCAGCAGATCCAGGTGAGGCCCTAGTGGGGCCAGAGTCACCAGGTTAATGTGAGTCTACAAGTACACCACAGTCACCAGGTCCAGGTGTGGTTCATGTGGGAACAAGAGTCACAAAGTCCAGGTGAGACCCAGGTGTGGATGACAGTCTCCAGGTCCAGATTGAGGCCTAGGTGGGGGGACCAGTGTCATCGGGACGAGTTGAGGCCAAAGTATGGAGGAAAGTTATCATGTCCAAGTGAGGCCCAGCTTGGGAACAGAGTAACCACGTCCCATTGATGCCAGGTGGGAAAAGAGTCACAAGGTCCAGACGAGGCCTAAGTGAGGAGTAGATTCACCAGGTCCTGTTGAGGCCCAGTTGAGGATCAGTGTCCCCAGCTCTGGGTGATTCCCAGAGGGGGACCAGAGTCACCCGTTTCTGGTGTGAGTCAGGTGGGGACCAGAGTCACCACGTCAGGATGAGGCCCAGAGGGGAACGAGAATCACTAGGTCCAGGTGAGGTCCCGATGTGGAACTGAGAAAACAGGTCCCATGATGCACATAGGAGGACCTGAGTCACCAGGCCCAGGGGAGGTCCCTGTGGGAACCAGTCACCTCGTCCAGGTGAGGCCCAGGTGGGACCACAGTCACCAGGTCCAGGTGAGGCCCAGGTATATAAGAGAGTATCCAGGTCCCAATGATGCCCAGGTAAGGACCAGAGTCAACAGGTCCAGATGAGGCGCAGGTGGGAAGCATGTTCACTAGGTTCCGGTGAGGCCCAGTTGAGGACCAGAGTCACCAGGACTAGTTCAGGTCTAGAGGGTTTCCAGATTCACCTGGTCTCGGTGACATCCAGATGGGGACCAGAGTCACCATGTCAGGGTGAGGTCAAGAGGGGATCCAGAGTCATCATGTGCAGGTGAGGCTCAGGCGTGGAACAGAGTATACAGGTCATAATGGTCCACAGGTGAAGACCAGAGTCACCAGATCTGGCTGAGGCCCAGTTAGGATCAGAGTCATCAGTTCCAGGTGAGGCCAAGAAGGAGTCCACAGCAATCAGGTTCAGGTGAGGAACAAAGACACCAGGACCTGGTGAGGCACAGATGGGGACCAGATTCACGAGGTCCAGGTGAGGCCCAGGTGGTGACCAGGGTTACCAGTTCCAGGTGATGATAAGGTAAGGACCAGATTCACCAGGTCCAATTTCAGCCCACGTGGGGACCTTTGTCAACAGGTATGGGTGAGGCCCAGGTGGCAACCCCACTCACCAGGTCCAGGTGAGGCCCAGGTATATAAGAGAGTATCCAGGTCCCAATGATGCCCAGGTAAGGACCAGAGTCAACAGGTCCAGGAGAGGCCCAAATATGGATCAGAGTCATTGGGTTCCAGGTGAGGCCAGATGGAGACCACAGTAACTAGGTCCAGGAGAGCCCCATATGGGAACCAGAGCCACCAGATCCAGGTGAGGTCCAGATGGGATCACAGTCACAAGGTCCAGTTGAGGCGCAGGTGCAACAGGATTCACCAAGTCCAGGTGAGGCCCAGGTGGCGACCAGTCACCAGAACCAGGTGCGGACCAGCTAAGGACCAGATTCACCAGGCCGAAGTGATGCCAAAGGGTGACCAGAGTCACCAGGTAAGGGTGAGTCACAGAGGGGGAACCAGAATAACCAGTTTAGTTTGAGGCCCAGAATGGGACCAGAGGTCCCTGGTCAAAGTGAGGCCCAGGTGTGGAATATAGTTTCCAGTTCCCAATGATGCCTGGGTGAGGACCAGAGTCACTAGGGCCATGCAGGCCCAGATGGGGAACACAATCACTAGGTCCTGTTTAGGCATAGAAAAGACCACAGTCAGCAGTATCAGGTGAGCCCCTTGTGGGAACCAGAGCCACTCAATCCAGCTGAGTGCCAGGTCCATGTGAGGCCCACGTGAGGACCAGATTCATCATGTCGAATTGAGGCATAGCTGGGGACAAGTGTCACCAGGTCTGGGTGCGGCCTAGGTGGGGCAAGATTCAGCAGTTCTGAGTTAGGTCAAAGTGGGGACGAGAGACACCAGGTCCAGGTGAGGCCAAACTGAGGGCCAGAGTCACCAGATCCAGGTGAGGTCCATGTTGGAAAGAGAGTCACCAGGTCCAGGAGAGGTCCAGGTGGGGACCAGAGTCACCAGATGCAGGTGAAGCCCAGTTGGGGACCAGTCACCGATCGAGGTGAAGCCCAGGTGGGGAACAGAGTCACTAGGTCCAGATGAGGCCCAGGTGAGGACCAGAGTTACCAGGTACACGTGAGGACCCGGTGGGGATCAGAGGCAACAGGTCCATGTGAGGCCGGCTTGGGGACCATGATCAACAGGTCTACTTGAGGCCCAGGTGTGGAACACAGTAACCAGGTCCAGGTGAGTCCCCGTTGGTGACAAGCGTCACCACGACTTGGTAAGGCCCAGGTGGGGACCTGGATCACCAGGTCCAGGGGAGGCACTTGAAAGAACCAGAGTCAACAGTTCGAGGTAGGCGCAGGTGGCAACCAGGGTCAGCAGGTCCAAGTCAGGCCAAAGTTGGGTTCACAGTCACTAGGGCACGGTGAGACCCAGAGGGGGACCAGAGTCACCAGGTCCAGGTGAGAACCAGTTGTGGAACACAGTCACCGGGACCCAAATTTGGCCCAGTTGAGGACCATGGTCAACAGGGGTAGGTGAGGCCGAGATGGGGACCGGGGTCCCCAAATCCAGGTGAAGCCCAGGTGGGGACCACCGTCACCAGATCCAGGGTAGCCTCAGGTGCAGACCAGAATCACCAGGTCAAGGTGTGGTGCAGGTGGCAACCACACGCACCAGATCCCGGTGAGGCCCTGGTGGGGAACAGAGTCACGAGGTACATGAGAAGCTAGAAACACTGCAGCCACCAGGTCCACATGATTCCATGTGGGAACGGGAATCACCAGTTACAGGTGAGGACCAGGTGGGGATCCGACTTACAATGTCCAGGTGAGGCCCATGTGGGAACCAGTGTCACCATGTCCAGGTGTGGCCCAGGTGAAGACCAGAGTTAATAGGTCCAGCTGGGTCACTGTTAGTGAACAGTGTAACCATATATTTTTTTTTTTTTGGTGTTCAATTTACTAACATACAGAATAACCCCCAGTGCCCGTCACCCATTCACTCCCACCCCCCGCCCTCCTCCCCTTCCAACACCCCTAGTTCGTTTCCAGAGTTAGCAGTATCCTGATGCTACCCAGGTGGGTACCAGAGACACCAGGTACTGGTGAGGCCCAGGTGGAACCAGAGACATGAGGCTCAGGTGAGTTCCCGATGGGAACCACAGTCATCAGGTCAGGTGAGGCCATGCTTAGGATCAGAGTCACCAGTTACAGGTGAACCCAGGTGGAGCCAGAGTCACCTGGTAGAGAAGAGGCCAAAGTCAGGACCAGAGTTACCAGGATCAGGTCAGTCCCAGTGGGGAATAGAGTCACCATGTCAGGATGATGCCCAGGTAGAACCAGAGTCACCAGGTCCAGATGAAGCGCAGGTTGGGAGCATGTTCACTAGGTTCCCGTGAGGCTCAGTTCAGGACCAAAGTCACCAGGTCAAGTTGAGGCCTAGAGGGATAACAGATTCACCTAGTCTAGGTGACATCCGGATGGCGACCAGAGTCATCATGTCAGGGTGAGGCCCAGAGGGGATCCAGAGTCATCATGTCCAGGTGAGGCTCAGGTGTGGAACAGAGTATCCAGGTCATAATGGTCCATAGGTGAGGACCAGAGTCACCAGATCTCGGTGAGGCCCAGTTAGGATCAGATTCACCACTTCCAGGTGAGGCCAAGAAGGAGTCCTCTGCAATCAGGTCCATGTGGGGTGACAAAGTCACCAGGACTGGATGAGGACCAGATGGGGACCAGATTAACCAGGTTCATGTGATTCCCAGGTGGTGACCCGAGTTAGGAGTTCCGGGTGAGCAGAAGGTAAGGACCTAGATTCACCAGGCCCAAGTGAGGCCCACGTGGGACCTGTGTCACCAGGCATGTGTGAGGCCAAGGTGACAACGCCACTCACCAGGTCCAGGTGACGGCCCATCTGCAGGCCATGCAGAGGAACCATGTCCCGATGATGCCCAGGTAGGGACTAGAATTACCAGGACCAGGTGAGGCCCACCTGCAGGCCATGTGTGGAACCATGTCCCGATGATGCCCAGGTAGAGACCAGAGTTACCAGGTCCAGGTGAGGCCAACCTGCAGGCCATGCAGTGGAACCATGTCCCGATGATGCCCAGGTAAGGACCAGAGTCACCAGGTCCAAAGGAGGCCCAGATGGAGTATATTCACTAGGTCCAGGTGAAGCCCACTTGAGGACCAGAGTCACCAGATCTGGTTGAGGCCTAGAGGGGTACCAGAATCACCTGGTCCAGGTGACATCCAGATGGGGACCAGAGTCACCAGGTCAGGGTGAGGCCCAAAGAGCTTCCAGAGTCATCATTCCAGGTGAGGCTCAGGTGTGGAATAGATTCACCAGGTACCAATGATGCCCAGGTGAGGACGAAAGTCACCAGGTCTGGGTGACGCGCAGATAGGATCAGAGTCACCCGTTCTAGTTGAGGCCAAGAAAGAGTCCACAGCAATCAGGTCCAGGTGGATAACAAAGTCACCAGGACTGGGTGAGGCCCAGATGGGGAACAGATTCAAGAGGTCCAGGTGAGGCCCAGTTGGGGACCAGAGTCCCGGATCTGGGAAAAGACCAGGTAAGGACCAGATTAACAGGTCCAAGAAGCCCACGTGGGGAGCTGAGTCACCAGGTGTGGTTGAGGCCCAGGTGCCAACCGCACTCACCAGGTCCAAGTGAGGCGAACCTACAGGCCAGAGTCACCAGATCCAGGTGAGGCCCTAGTGGGGACCCGAGTCACCAGGTAAATGTGAGTCTACAAGAACACCACAGTCACCAGGGCCAGGTGTGGTTTATGTGGGAACGAGAGTCACCAGGTCCAGGTGAGACCCAGGTTGGGACGACAGTCTCCAGGTATAGATTGAGGCCTAGGTGGGGGGACCAGGGTCATCAGGACCAGTTGAGGCCAAAATGCGGAGCAAATTTATCATGTCCTTGTGAGGCCCAGGTGCGGAACAGAGTAACCATGTCCCATTGATGCCAGGTGGGAAAAGAGTCACAAGATCCAGACGAGGTCTAAGTGAGGAGTACATTCACCAGGTCCTGTTGAGGCCCAGTTGAGGACCAGTGTGCCCAGCTCCGGGTGAGTCCCAGAGGGGGACCAGAGTCACCGGGTTCTGGTTATATCCAGGTGGGGACCAGAGTCACCTGGTCCAGGTGAAGTCCAGTTGTGGAACACAATCACTGGGTCCCATATTGCCCTGTTGAGGACCATGGTCAACAGGGGCAGGTGAGGCCCAGATGGGGACCGGAGTCCCCAAATCCAGGTGAAGCCCAGGTGGGGAACACAGTCACCAGATCCAGGGTAGTCTCAGGTGCAGACCAGAATCACCAGGTCCAGGTGAGGTGCAGGTGGCAACCACACTAACCAGGTCCCGGTGAGGCCCTGGCGGGGACCAGAGTCACGAGGTACATGAGAAGCTGGAAACACTGCAGCCACCAGGTCCACATGACGTCCATGTGGGAACGAGAATCACCAGTTACAGGTGAGGACCAGGTGGGATCTGAATCACCATGTCCAGGTGAGACCCTGGTGGGAACCAGTGTCACCATGTCCAGGTGTGGCCCAGGTGAAGACTAGAGTTAATAAGTCCGGCTGGGTCACTGTGAGTGAACAGTGTAACCATATCCTGATGGTACCCAGGTGGGTACCAGGACACCAGGTCCTGGCGAGGCCCAGGTGGGACCAGAGACATGAGGTCCAGGTGAGGTCCCGATGGGAACCACAGTCTCCAGGTCAGGTGAGGCCATGCTTAGGATCAGAGTCACCAGTTACAGGTGAGGCCCAGGTAGAGCTAGAGTCACCTGGTACAGAAGAGGCCAAAGTGAGGACCAGAGTTACGAGGCTCAGGTCACTCCAATTGGGAATAGAGTAACCATGTCCTGATTATGCCCAGGTAGAACCAGAGTCACCAGGCCCAGATGTGGCGCAGGTGGGGAGTATGTTCACTAGGTCCCGTTGTGGCCCAGTTGAGGACCAGAGTCACCAGGTCTAGGTGAGGCCTAGAGGGGTACCAGATTCACCTGGTCTGGTGACATCCAGATGGGGACCAGCGTCCCTATGTCAGGCTGAGGCCCAGAGGGGATCCAGAGTCAACATATCCAGGTGAGGCTCAGGTGTGGAACAGAGTATCAAGGTCATAATGGTCCACAGGTGAGGACCAGAGTCACCAGATCTGGGTGAGGCCCAGTTAGCATCAGAGTCAGCAGTTCCAGGTTAGCCAAGAAGGAGTCCACAGCAATCAGGTCCAGGTGGGGAAGAAAGTCAACAGGACTGGGTGTGGCCCAGATGGGGACCAGATTCACCAGGCCCAGGTGATTCCCATGTGGTGATCAGAGTTACCAGTTCCGGGTGACCACCAGGTAAGGACCAGATTCACCAGGTCCAAGTGAGGCCCACGTGGGGACCTGTGTCACTAGGCAAGGGTGAGGCCCAGGTGACAAACCCACTCACCAGTTCCAGGTGAGGCCAACCTCCAGGCCATGCAGAGGAACCAGGTCCCAAAGATGCGCAGGTAGGGACGAGAGTTACCAGGTCCAGGTGAGTCCAACCTACAGGCCATGCAGGGGAACCATGTCCCGATGATGCCCAGGTAGGGACCAGAGTTACCAGGTCCAGGTGAGGCCAACCTGCAGGCCATGCAGAGGAACCGTGTCCCGATGATGCCCAGGTAGGGACCAGAGTTACCAGGTCCAGGTGAGGCCAACTTGCAGGCCATGCAGAGGAACCGTGTCCCGATGATGCCCAGGTAGGGACCAGAGGGACGAGGTCCAGGTGACGCCAAACTGCAGGCCATGCAGAGGAACCGTGTCCCGCTGATGCCCAGGTAGGGACCAGAGATACCAGGTCAAGAAGAGGCCAACCTGCAGACCATTATGTGGAACCATGTCCCGATGTTGCCCACGTAGGGACCAGAGTCACCAGGTCCAAATGAGGCCCAGATGGAGCATATTCACTAGGTCCAGGTGAGGCCCGGTTGAGGACCAGTGTCACCAGATCTGGTTGAGGTCGAGAGCGGTACCAGAATCCCCTGGTCCAGGTGACATCCAGTGGGGACAAGAGTCACCAGGTCAGGGTGAGGCACAGAGAGGTTCGAGAGTCATCATGTCCAGCTGAGGCTCAGCTGTGGAACAGAGTCACCAGGTAGCAATGATGCCCAGGAGAGGACCAGAGTCACCAGATCTGGGTGACGCGCAGATAGGATCAGAGTCACCAGGTCCACATGAGGCCAATCTGCAGGCCATGCAGGGGAACCATGTCCCGAAGATGCCCAGGTAGGGACCAGTGTCACCAGGTCCAAATGAGGCCAACCTGCAGGCCATGCAGGGGAACCATGTCCCGATGATGCCTAGGTAGGGACCAGAGTCACCAGGTCAAATGAGGCCAGATGGAGCATATTCACTAGGTCAAGGTGAGGCCCAGTTGAGGACCAGAGTCACCAGATCTGGTTGAGTCCTAGAGGGTTACCAGAATCTCCTGGTCCAGGTGACATCCAGATGGGGACCAGATTCACCAGGTCCAGGTGAGGCCCAGGTGGTGACCAGAGTCCCCGGGTCTGGGAGAGCACCACGTGAGGACCAGATTTACCAGGTCCAAGAGGCCCACGTGCAGACGTGAGTCATCAGGTATGGGTGAAGCCCATGTGGCAACCCCACTCACCAGGTCCAGGTTAGGCCAACCTGCAGGCCAGAGTCACCAGATCCAGGTGAGGCCCTAGTGGGGACCGGAGTCACCAGGGAAATGTGAGTCTACAAGAACACCACAGTCAACAGGGACAGGTGTGTTTCATGTGGGAAAGACAGTCACCAGGTCCAGATTGAGGCCTAGGTGGGGGGACCAGATTCATCAGGACCAGTTGAGGCCAAAGTGTGGAGCAAAGTGATCATGTCCAGGTGAGGCCCAGGTGGGGAACAGAGTAACCATGTCCCATTGATGCCAGGTGGGAAAAGTGTCACAAGGTCCAGATGAGGCCTAAGTGAGGAGTAGATTCACCAGGTCCTGTTGAGGCCCAGTTGAGGACCAGTGTCCCCAGCTCCGGGGGAGTCCCAGAGGGGGACCAGAGTCACCCGGTTCTGGTGATATCCAGGGATTACCAGAGTCACCACGTCAGGGTGAGGCCCGGAGGGGGATGGGAATCACTAGGTGCAGGTGAGGCCCCGATGTGGAACTGAGAAACCAGGTCCCATGATGCCCATATGAGGACCTGGGTCACGAGGTCCAGGTGAGGTACCTGTGGGAACTAGTCACCTCCTCCAGGTGAGGCCCAGGTGGGACCACAGTCACCAGGTCCAGGTGAGGCCCAGGTATATAAGAGAGTATCCAGGTCCCAATGATGCCCAGGTAAGGACCAGCGTCATTAGGTTCAGGAGAGGCCCAAATATGGATCAGAGTCATTGTGTTCCAGGTGAGGCCAGATGGAGACAACACACACCAGGTTTAGGAGAGCCCCATAAGGGAACCAGAGCCACCAGATCCAGGTGAGGTCCAGGTGGGCTCACGGTCACAAGGTCCAGGTGAAGCGCAAGTGGCAACAGGATTCACCAAGTCCAGGTGAGGCCCAGGTGGTGACCAGAGTCCCCGGGTCTGGGAGAGGACCATTTTAGGACCAGATTCACCAGGTCCAAGAGGCCCACGTGGGGACCTGAGTCACCAGGTACGGGTGAGGCCCAGGTGGCAACCTCACTAACCAGGTCCAGGTGAGGCCAACCTCCAAGCCAGAATCACCAGTACCAGGTTAGGCCCTAGTGGGACCGGAGTCACCAGGTAAATGTGAGTCTACAGGAACACCACAGTCACCAGGTCCAGGTGTGTTTCATGTGGGAACGAGTGTCACCAGGTACAGGTAAGACCCTGGTGGGGACCACAGTCACCAGGTCCAGATTGAGGCTTAGGTGGGGGGACCAGAGTCATCAGGACGAGTTGAGGCCAAAGTGTGGATCAAAGTTATCATGTCCAAGCGAGGCCCAGGTGGGGAACAGAGTAACCATGTCCCATTGATGCCAGGTGGGAAAAGAGTCACAACGTCCAGACGAGGCCTAAGTGAGGAGTAGATACGCCAGGTCCTGATGAGGCCCAGTTGAGGAACAGTGTCCCCAGCTCCGGGTGAGTCCCAGAGGTGGACCAGAGTCACCCGGTTCTGGTGATATCCAGGTGGGGACCAGAGTCACCACGTCAGGGTGAGTCCCAGAGGGGGACGAGAATCACTAGGTCCAGGTGAGGCCCCGATGTGGAACTGAGAAACCAGGTCCCATGATGCCCATATGAGGACCTGACTCACCAGGTCCAGGTGAGTTCCCTTCGAAGCCAGTCACCTCGTCCAGGTGAGGCCTAGGTGGGACCACATACACCAGATCCATAGAGGCCTAGGTATATAAAGAGTATCCAGGTCCCAATGATGCCCAGGTAAGGACTAGAGTCAACAGGTCCAGGAGAGGTCCAAATATGTATCAGAGTCATTGTGTTCCAGGTGAGGCCAGATGGAGACCACAGGAACCTGGTCCAGGAGAGACCCATATGGGAACCAGAGCCACCAGAGCCAGGTGAGGTCTAGGTGGGACCACAGTCACAAGGTCCAGGTGAGGCGCAGGTGGCAACAGGATTCACCAAGTCCAGGTGTGGCCCACGTGGTGCCCTGTCACCAGATCCAGGTGAAGACCAGCTAAGGACCAGATTCTCCAGGCCCAAGTGAAGCCCAGGGGGTGATCAGAGTCACCAGGTAAGGGTGAGGCCTAGAGGGGGAACCAGAGTAACCAGTTTAGTTTGAGGCCAAGAATGGGACCAGAGGTCCCTGGTCAAAGTGAGGCCCAGGTGTGGAATAGAGTATCCAGGTCCCAATAATGCCTAGGTGAGGACCAGAGTCACTAGGGCCAGGCAGGCCCAGATGGGGAACAGAATCACTAGGTCCTGGAGAGGTATAGATTAAGACCACTGGTGAATAAGTCACCAGTATCAGGTGAGCCCCTTGTGGGAACAAGAGCCACTGTATCCAGCTGATTCCCAGGTCCATATGAGGCTCACTTGTGGACCAGATTCCTCAGGTCGAATTGAGGCATAGCTGGGGACAAGAGTCACCAGGTCTGGGTGCGGCCTAGGTGGGGCAAGATGCAGCAGTTCTGAGTTAGGTCAAAGTGGGGACGAGAGACACCATGTCCAGGTGAGGCCAAACTGAGGATCAGAGTCACCATATCCAAGTGAAGTGCATTTTGGAAAGAGAGTCACCAGGTCCAGGAGAGGTCCAGGTGGGGACCAGAGTCACCAGTTCCAGGTGAAATCCAGGTGGGGACCAGAGCCACCAGATCGAGTTGAAGCCCAGGTGGGGACCAGAGTCACCAGGTCAGGGTGAGGACCAGAGAGGTTCCATAGTCATCATGTCCAGGTGAGGCTCAGGTGTTAACAGAGTCACCAGGTACCAATGATGCCCAGGTGAGGACCAGAGTCACCAGATCTGGGTGACGCGCAGATAGGATCAGAGTCACCAGGTCCAGGTAAGGCCAAGAAAGAGTCCACAGCAATCAGGTCCAGGTGGGGAACAAAGTCACCAGGACTGGGTGAGGCCAAGATGGGGAACAGATTCATTCACCAGGTCCAGGTGAGGCCCAGGTGGTGACCAGAGTCCCAGGGTCTGGGAGACGACCAGGTACGGACCAGATTCACCTGGTCCAAGGTGCCCACGTGGGGACCTGAGTCACCAGGTATGGATGATGCGCAGGTGGCAACCCCACTCACCAGGTCCAGGTGAGGCCAGCCTGCAGGCCAGAGTCACCAGATCCAGGTGAGGCCCTAGTGGGGACCGGAGTCAATGGGTAAATGTGAGTCTACAGGAACACCACAGTCACCAGGTCCAGGTGTGGTTCATGTGGGAACGAGAGTCCCCAGGTCCAGGTGAGACCCAGTTGGGGACCACAGTCACCAGGTCCAGATTGAGGCCTAGGTGGGGGGACCAGAATCATCAGGACCAGTTGAGGCCAAAGTGTGGAGCAAAGTTATCATGTCCAGTTGAGACCTAGGTGGGGAACAGATTAACCATGTCCATTGATGCCAGGTGGGAAAAGAGTCACAAGGTTCCGGTGAGGCGCAGGTGGCAACAGGATTCACCAAGTCCAGGTGAGGATCAGGTGGCGAGCAGTCACCAGATCCATGTGCGGACCAGCTAAGGACCAGATTCACCAGGCTCAAGTGAAGCCCAAGGGGTGACCAGATTTACCAGGTAAGGGTGAGGCCCAGAGGGGGAACCAGAGTAACCAGTTTAGTTTGAGGCCCAGAATGGGACCAGAGGTCCGTGGTGAAAGTGAGGCCCAGGTGTGGAATAGAGTATCCTGGACCGAATGATGCCTGGGTGAGGACCAGAGTCACTAGGGCCATGCAGGCCCAGATGGCGAACAGAATCACTAGGTCCTGGTGACGCATAGAAAAAGACCACAGTCACCAGTATCAGGTGAGCCCCTTGTGGGAACCAGAGCCACTCTATCCAGCTGAGTCCCAGGTCCATGTGAAGCCCACGTGAGGACCAGATTCATCAGGTCGAATTGAGGCATAGCTGGGGACAAGAGTCACCAGGTCTGGGTGCGGCCTAGGTGGGGCAAGATTCAGCAGTTCTGAGTTAGGTCAAAGTGGGTACGAGAGACACCAGGTCCAGGTGAGGATAAACTGAGTACCAGATTCACCACATCCAGGTGAGGTCCATGTTGGAAAGAGAGTCACCAGGTGCAGGAGAGGTCCAGGTGGGGACCAGAGTCACTAGATCCAGGTGAAGTCCAGGTGGGGACCAGAGTCACCAGATCAAGGTGAAGCCCAGGTGGGACCAGAGTCACTAGGTGCAGATGAGGCCCAGGTGAGGACCAGAGTTACCAGGTACACGTGAGGATCCGGTGGGGTCAGAGGCAACAGGTCCATGTGAGGCCGGCTTGGGGACCTTGGTCAACAGGTCCACTTGAGACCCAGGTGTGGAACACAGTAAGCAAGTCCAGGTGAGTCCCCCGTGGTGACAAGAATCACCATGTCCAGGTGAGGCCCAGGTGGGGACCAGGATCACCAGGTACAGGGGAGGCCCTTGAAAGCACCAGAGTCAACAGTTCGAGTTCAGGCGCAGGTGGCAACCAGGGTCAGCAGGTCCAAGTCAAGCCAAAGTGGACTTCACCGTCACTAGGGCATGGTGAGACCAAGAGGGGGAGTATAGTCACCTGATCCAGGTGAGGTCCAGTTGTGGAACACAGTCACCAGGTCCCAATTTTGCCCAGTTGAGGACCATGGTCAACAGGGCCAGGTGAAGCCCAGATGGGGACCGGAGTCCCGAAATCCAGGTGAAGCCCAGGTGGGGACCACAGTCACCAATTCCAGGGTAGTCTCAGTTGGAGACCAGAATCACCAGGTCCAGGTGTGGTGCAGGTGGCAACCAAACTCACCCGGTCCCGGTAAGGCACTGGTGGGGACCAGAGTCACGAGGTACATGAGAAGCTAGAAACACTTGGGATCCCTGGGTGGCACAGCGGTTTGGCGCCTGCCTTTGGCCCAGGGCGCGATCCTGGAGACCCGGGATCGAATCCCACGTCGGGCTCCCGGTGCATGGAGTCTGCTTCTCCCTCTGCCTGTGTCTCTGCCGCTCTCTCTCTCTCTGTGACTATCATAAATAATAAAAACTAAAAAAAAAGATGCTAGAAACACTGCGGCCAACAGGTCCACATTATCTCCATGTGGGACGAGAATCACCAGTTACAGGTGAGGACCAGGTGGAGATCCGACTCACCATATCCAGGTGAGACCCAGGTGGAAAACAGTGTCACCATGTCCAGGTGTGTCCCAGGTGAAGACCAGAGTTAATAGGTCCGGCTGGGTCACTGTTAGTGAACAGTGTAACCATATCCTGATGCTACCCAGGTGGGTAGCAGAGACACCAGGTCCTGGTGAGGCCCAAGTGGGACCAGAGACATGCGGTCCAGGTGAGGTCCCGATGGGAACCACAGTCACTAGGTCAGGTGAGGCCATGCTTAGTATCAGAGTCACCAGTTACAGGTGAGGCCCAGTTGGAGCCAGAATCACCTGGTACACAGAGGCCAAAGTCATGGCCAGAGTTACCAGGATCAGGTCAGTCCCAGTGGGGAACAGAGTAACCATGTCCCGTTGATGCCCAGATAGAACAAGCGTCACAGGTCCAGATGAGGCGCAGGTGGGTCGCATATTCACTAGTTCCCGGTGAGGCCCACTTGAGGAGCAGAGTCACCAGGTCTAGTAGAGGCCTAGAGTGGTACCAGATTCACCTGGTCTAGGTGACATCCGGATGGGGACCAGAGTCACCATGTCAGGCTGAGGCCCAGAGGGGATCCAGAGTTATCATGTCCAGGTGAGGCTCAGGTGTGGAACAGAGTATCCAGTTCATAATGGTCCACAGGTGAGGACCAGAGCCACCAGACCTGGGAGACCCCTGTTAGGATCAGAGTTACCACTTCCAGGTGAGGCCAAGAAGGAGTCCACAGCAATCAGGTCCAGGTGGGGAACAAACTCACCAGGACTAGGTGATGCCCAGGTGGTGACCAGATTCACCAGGTCCAGGTGAGGCCCAGGTGGTGACCAGAGTCCCCGGGCCTGGGATGGGACCAGGTAAGGACCATATTCACCAGGTCCAAGAGGCCCACGTGGGGACCTGTGTCACCAGGCATGGGTAAGATCCAGGTGGGAACCCCAATGACCAGGTCAAGATATCCCGATGATGCCCAGGTAGGGACCAGAGGTACCAGGTCCAGGTGAGGCAAACCAGCAGGCCATGCAGTGGAACCATTTCCCGATGATGCCCAGTGAGTGACCAGAGTCACCAGGTCCAAATGAGGCCCAGATGGAGCATATTCACTAGGTCCAGGTGAGGCCCAGTTGAGGACAAGAGTCACCGGATCTGGTTGATGCCTAGAGGGGTTCCAGAATCACCTGGTCCAGGTGACATCCAGATGGGGACCAGATCACCAGGTCAGGGTGAGGCCCAGAGAGGTCCCAGAGACATCATGTCCTGGTGAGGCTCAGGTGTGGAACAGAGTAACCAGGTACCAATGATGCCCAGGTGAGGACGAGAGTCAACAGGTCTGGGTGACGCACAGATAGGATCAGAGTCACCTGTTGAAGGTGAGGAAAAGAAAGAGTCCAGAGCAATCAGGTCCAGGTGGGGAACATAGTCCCCAGGACTGGGTAGGCCCAGATGGGGACCAGATTCACCAGGTCTAGGTGAGGCCCAGGTTGTGACCAGATTCCCCGGGTCTGGGAGAAGACCAGGTAAGAGCCAGATTCACCAGGTCCAAGAGGACCACGTGGGGACCTGAGTCACCATGTATGTGTGAGGCCCAGGTGGCATCCCACTAACCAATTCCAGGTGAGGCCAACCTGCAGGCCAGAGTCACCAGATCCAGGTGAGGCCCTAGTGGGGCTAGAGTCACCAGGTTAATGTGAGTCTACAAGTACACCACAGTCACCAGGTCCAGGTGTTGTTCATGTGGGAACGAGAGTCACATGGTCCAGGTGAGACCCAGGTGTGGATGACAGTCTCCAAGTCCAGATTGAGGCCTAGGTGGGGGGACCAGAGTCATCGGGACGAGTTGAGGCCAAAGTATGGAGCAAAGTTATCATGTCCAAGTGAGGCCCAGGTGAGGAACAGAGTAAAAATGTCCCATTGATGCCAGGTGGGAAAAGAGTCACAAGGTCCAGACGAGGCCTAAGTGAGGAGTAGATTCACCAGGTCCTGTTGAGGCCCAGTTGAGGATCAGTATCCCCAGCTCTGGGTGATTCCCAGAGGGGGACAAGAGTCACCCGGTTCTGGTGTGAGTCAGGTGGGGACCAGAGTCACCACGTCAGGATGAGGCCCAGAGATTAACGAGAATCACTAGGTCCAGGTGAGGCCCCGATGTGGAACTGAGAAAACAGGTCCCATGATGCACATAGGAGGACCTGAGTCACCAGGCCCACGGGAGGTCCTTGTGAGAACCAGTCACCTCGTCCAGGTGAAGCCCAGGTGGGACCACAGTCACCAGGTCCAGGTGAGGCCGAGGCATATAAGAGAGTATCCAGGTCCCAATGATGCCCAGGTAAGGACCAGAGTCAACAGGTCCAGGAGAGGCCCCAAATATGGATCAGAGTCATTGTGTTCCAGGGGAGGCCAGATGGAGACCACAGGAACCAAGTCCAGAAGAGCCCCATATGGGAACCAGAGCCACCAGATCCAGGTGAGGTCCAGGTGGGACCACAGTCACAAGGTCCAGGTGAGACGCAGGTGGCAACAGGATTCACCAAATCCAGGTGAGGCCCAGGTGGCGCCCAGTCACCAGATCCTAGTGCGGACCAGCTTAGGACCAGATTCACCAGGCCCAAGTGAATCCCAAGGGGTGACCAGAGTCACCAGGTAAGGGTGAGGCCTAGAGGGGGAACCAGAGTAACCAGTTTAGTTTGAGGCCCAGAATGGGACCAGAGGTCCCTGGTCAAAGTGAGGCCCAATTGTGGAATAGAGTATCCAGGTCCCAATGATGCCTGGGTGTGGACCAGAGTCACTAGGGCCTTGCAGGCCCAGATGGGGAACAGAATCACTAGGTCCTGGTGAGGCATAGAATAAGACCAGAGTCACCAGTATCAGGTGAGCGCCTTGTTGGAACCAGAGCCACTCTATCCAGCTGAGTCCCAGGTCCATGTGAGGCCCACGTGAGGACCGGATTCATCAGGACGAATTGAGGCATAGCTGGGGACAAGAGTCACCAGGTTTGGGTGCGGCCTAGGTGGTGCAAGATTCAGCAGTTCTGAGTAGTTCAAAGTGGGGACGAGAGACACCAGGTCCATGTGAGGCCAAACTGAGGACCAGAGTCACCAGATAGAGGTGAGGCCCAGAGCGGGACGAGAATCACTAGGAACAGGTGAAGCCCCGATGTGGAACTGAGAAACCAGGTGAATGATGCCCATATGAGGACCTGAGTCACCAGGTCCTGGTGATGTCCCTGTGGGAACCAGTCACCTCGTCCAGGTGAGGCCCAGTGGGACCACAGTCACCAAGGCCAGGTGAGGCCCAGATATATAAGAGAGTATCCAGTTCCCATTGATGACCAGCTAAGGACCATTGTCAACAAGTCCAGATGAGGCGCAGGTGGGAAGCATACTCACTAGGTTCTGGTGAGGGCCAGTTGAAGACCAGAGTCACCAGGTCTAGTTGAGGCATAGAGGGTTTTCCAGATTCACCTGGTCTAGGTGACATCCAGATGGGGACCAGAGTCACCATATCAGGGTGAAGCCAAGAGGGGATCCAGAGTCATCATGTGCAGGTGAGGCTCAGGCGTGGAACAGAGTATGCAGGTCATAATGGTCCACAGGTGAAGACCAGAGTCAACAGATCTGGCTGAGGCCGTTAGGATCAGAGTCATCAGTTCCAGGTGAGGCCAAGAAGGAGTCCACAGCAATCAGGTCCAGGTGGGGAACAAAAACACCAGGACCTGGTGAGGCACAGATGGGGAGCAGATTCACCAGGTCCAGGTGAGTCCCAGGTGGTGACCAGGGTTACCAGTTCCAGGTGAGGATAAGGTAAGGACCAGATTTACCAGGTACAATTTCGGGCCACGTGGGGACCTTTGTCACCAGGTATGGGTGAGGCCCAGGTGGCAACCCCACTCACTAGTTCCAGGTGAGGCCAACATGCAGGCCATGTAGAGGAACCATGTCCCGTTGATACCCAGGTAGGTACCAGAGATATCAGGACCAGGTGAGGCCAACCTGCAACCATGCAGTGGAACCATGTCCCGATGATGCCCAGTTAGGGTCCAGAGTCACCAGGTCCAAATGAGGCCCAGATGGAGCATATTCACTAGATCCAGGTGAGGCCAAGTTGAGGAAAAGAGTCACCAGATCTGGTTGAGGCCTAGAGCCATACCAGAAACACCTGGTACAGGTGACATCCAGATGGGGACCAGAGTCACCAGGTCAGGGTGAGGCCCAGAGAGGTTCCAGAGTCATCATGTCCAGGGGAGGCTCAGGTGTGGAACAGAGTCACCAGGTACCAATGATGCCCAGGTGAGGACCAGAGTCACCAGGTATGGGTGACGCACAGATAGGATCAGAGTCACCAGTTCCAGGTGAGGCCAAGAAAGAGTCCACAGCAATCAGGTCCAGGTGGGGAACAAAGTCACCAGGACTCGGTGAGGCCCAGATGGGGACCAGATTCAACAAGTCCAAGTGAAGCCCAGGTGGTGACCAGAGTCCCCGGGTCTGGGAGAGGACCAGGTAAGGACCAGATTCACTAGGTCCAAGAGACACACGTGGGGACCTGAGTCACCAGGTATGGGTGAGGCCAGGTGGCAACCCCACTCACCAGGTCCAGGGTAGGCCAGCCTGCAGGCCAGAGTCACCAGATCCAGGTGAGGCCCTCTTGGGGACCGGAGTCAACAGGTAAGTGTGAGTCTGTAAGAACACCACAGTGACCAGGTCCAGATGTGGCCCACGTGAGGACAGGATTCATCAGGTCGATGAGGCATAGCTGGAGACAAGTGTCACCAGGTCTCGGTGCGGCCTAGGTGGGGCAAGATTCAGCAGTTCTGAGGTAGGTCAAAGTGGGGACGAGAGACACCAGGTCCAGGTGAGGCCAAACTGAGGGCCAGAGTCAACAGATCCAGGTGAAAGTCCATGTTGGAATGAGAGTCACCAGGTCCAGGAGAGGTCCAGGTGGGGATCAGAGTCACAGGATCCAGGTGAAGCCCAGGTGGGAACCAGTCACCAGATCGAGGTGAAGCCCAGGTGGGGAACAGAGTCACTAGGTCCAGATGAGGCCCAGGTGAGGACCAGAGTTACCAGGTACACGTGAGGCCCCGGTGGGAATCAGAGGCAACAGGTCCATGTGAGGCCTGCTTGGGGACCATGGTCAACAGGTCTACTTGATGTCCAGGTGTGGAACAGTGTAACCAGGTCCAAGTGAGTCCCCGGTGGTGACAAGGGTCACCAGGTCCAGGTGAGGCCCAGGTGGGTACCTGGATCACCAGGTACAGGGGAGGCCCTTGAAAGAACCAGAGTCAACAGTTCGAGGTCAGCGCAAGTGGCAACCTGGGTCAGAGGTCCAAGTCAGGCCTAAGTGGGGTTCACAGTCACTAGGCACGGTGAGACCCAGAGGGGGACCAGAGTCACCTGGTCCAGGTGAGGTCCAGTTGTGGAACACACTCACTGGGTCCCAAATTTTACCCAGTTGAGGACCATGGTCAACAGGGCCAGGTGAGGCCCAGATGGGGGACCGGGGTCCCCAATTCCAGGTGAAGCCCAGGTGGGGAACACAGTCACCAGATCCAGGGTAGCCTCAGGTGCAGACCAGAATCACCAGGTCCAGGTGAGGCCCAGTTGGGGACCAGAGTCACCAGATCTGGTTGAGACCTAGAGGGGTACAAGAAGCACCAGGTCCAGGTGACATCCAGATGGGGACCAGGGTCACCAGGTCAGGGTGAGGCCCAGAGAGGTTCCAGTGTCATTATGTCCAGGTGAGGCTCAGGCATGTATCAGAGTCTCCAGGTACCAATGATGCCCAGGTGAGGACCAGAGTCACCAGGTCTGGGTGACACTCAGATAGGATCAGAGTCACCAATTCCAGGTGAGGCCAAGTATTAGTCCACAGAAATCAGGTCCAGGTGGGGAACAAAGTCACCAGGACTGGGTGAGGCCCAGATGGGGACCAGATTCAACAGGTCCAGGTGATTCCCAGGTGGTGACAAGGGTTACCATTCTGGTAGGGACCAGATTCACCAGGTCCAAGTGAAGACCACATGGGACCTGTGTCACCAGTTATGGGGAGACCCAGGTGGCAACCTCACTCACCAGGTCCAGGGTAGGCCCACCTGAAGGCCATGCAGAGGAACCGTGTCCCGTTGAAGGCCATGTAGGGACCAGAGTTACGAGGTCCAGGTGAGGCCAACCTGCATGCAATGCAGTGGAACCATGTCCCGATGATGCCTAGGTAGGGACCAGAGACACCAGGTCCAAATGAGGACCAGATGGAGCATATTCACTACGTCCAGGTGAGGCCGAGTTGAGGACCAGAGTCACCAGTTCTGGTTGAGGCCTAGAGGGGTACCAGAATCCCCTGGTCCAGGTGACATCCAGATGGGGATGAGAGTCACCAGGTCAGGGTGATGCCCAGAGAGGTTCCACAGACATTATGTCCAGGTGAGGCTCAGGTGTGGAACAGAGTCACCAGGTACCAATGATGCCAGGTGAGGACCAGATTCACCAGGTCCAAGTGAGGCCCACGTGAGGACCTGAGTCACCAGTTATGGGTGAGGCCCAGGTGGCAACCCCACTCACCAGGTCCAGGTGAGGCCAACCTGCAGGCCAGAGTCACCAGATCCAGGTGAGGCCCTAGTGGGAACTGGAGTCACCAGGTAAATGTGAGTCTACAAGAACACCACAGTCAACAGGGCCAGGTGTGGTTCATGTGGAAACGAGAGTCACCAGGTCCAGGTGAGATCCAAGTGGGGACCTCATCACCGGGTCCAGATTGAGTACTAGGTGGGGGGACCAGAGTCATCAGGACCAGTTCAGGCCAAAGTGTGGAGCAAAGTTATCATGTCTAGGTGAGGCCCAGGTGGGGAACAGAGTAACCATGTCCCGTTGATGCCAGGTGGGAAAAGAGTCACAAGGTTCAGACGAGACCTAAGTGAGGAGTAGATTCAACAGGTACTGTTGAGATCCAGTTGAGGACCCAGTGTCCCCATCTCTGGGTTAGGTCCCAGAGGGGGACCAGAGTCACCCGGTTCTGGTGATATCCAGATGGGGACAGAGTCACCATGTCATGGTGAGGCCCAGAGTGGAACCAGAGTCATTATGTCCAGGTGAGGCTCAGGTGTGGAACAGAGCATCCAGGTCATAATGGTCCACAGGTGAGGACCAGAGTACACAAGATCTGGGTGAGGCCCAGCTACGATCAGAGTCACCACTTCCAGGTGAGGCCAAGAAGGAGTCCACAGCAATCAGGTCCAGGTGGGGAAGAAAGTCAACAGGACTGTGTGAAGTCCAGATGGGGACCAGATTCACCAGGCCCAGGTGATTCCAAGGTGGTGACCAGAGTTTAGCAGTTCAGGGTGAGGACCAGGTAAGGACCAGATTCACCAGGTCCAGTGAGGCCCACGTGAGCACCTGTCACCAGGTATGGGTGAGGCCCAAGTGGCAACCACACTCACCAGTCCAGGTGAGGCCACCCTGCAGGCAATGCAGAGGAAGAGTGTCCCGATGATGCCCATGCAGGGACCTGAGTTACCAGGTCCAGGTGAGGAAAACTTGCAGGCCATGCAGTGGAACCATGTCCCGATGATGCCCAGGTAGGGACCAGAATCACCAGGTCCAAATGAGGCCCAGATGGAGCATATTCACTAGGTCCAGGTGAGTCCCATTTGAGGACCAGAGTCACCAGATCTGGTTGAGTCCTAAAGGGGTACCAGAATCACCTGTTCCAGGTGATATCCAGATGGCGACCAGGGTCACCAGGTCAGAGTAGGCCCAGAGACCTTCCAGAGTCATCAGGTCCAGGTGAGGCTCAGGTGTGGAACAGAGTCACCAGGTACAAATGATGCCCAGGTGAGGACCAGAGTCACCAGGTCTGGGTGACGCGCAGATAGGATAGAGTCACCAGTTCCAGGTGAGGCCAAGAAATACTCCACAGCAATCAGGTCCAGGTGGGGAACAAGGGTCACCAGGCCTGGGGGAGGCCCAGAAGGGGACCAGATTCACCAGTTCCAGATGAGGCCCAGGTGGTGTCCAGAGTCCCCTGGTCTGGGGAGGACCAGGTAAGGACCAGATTCACTAGGTCCAAGAGGCCCACTAGGGACCTGAGGCACCAAGTATGGGTGAGGCCAGGTGGCAACCCCACTCACCAGGTCCATGTGAGACCAACCTGCAGGCCAGAGTCACCAGATCCAGGTGAGGCCCTAGTGGGGACCGGAGTCACCAGGTAAATGTGAGTCCACAAGGATACCACAGTCACCAGGTCCAGGTGTGGTTTATGCGGGAACGAGAGTCACCAGGTCCAGGTGAGAACCATGTGGGGACCACAGTCACCAGGTCAAGATTGAGGCCTAGGTGGGGGGACCAGATTGATCAGGACCAGTTCAGGCCAAAGTGTGGAGCAAAGTTATCATATCCAGGTGAGTCCGGGTGGGGAACAGAGTAACCATGTCCCATTGATGCCAGGTGGGAAAAGATTCACAAGGTCCGGACGAGGCCTAAGTGAAGAGTAGATTCACCATGTCCTGTTGAGGTCCAGTTGAGGAACAGTGTCCCCAGCGCCGGTTGAGTCACAAAGGGGACCAGAGTCATCTGGTTCTGGTGATAACCAGGTGGGGACAAGAGACACCACGTCAGGGTGAGGCCCATAGGGGACGAGAGTCACTAGGTCCAGGTGAGGGCCCCGATGTGGAACTGAGAAACCAGGTCCCAATATGCCCATATGAGGACCTGAGTCACCAGGTCCAGGTGAGGTCCCTGTGGGAACCCGTCACCCTCGTCCAGGAGAAGCCCAGGTGGGGACCACAGTCACCAGATCCAGGGTAGTCTCAGGTGCAGACCAGAATCACCAGGTCCAGGTGAGGTGCAGGTGGCAACCACACCTCACCAGGTCCCGGTGAGGCCCCTCGTGGGGACCAGTGTCACAAGGTACATGACAAACTAGAAACACCGCAGCCACCAGGTCCACATGAATGTCCATGTGGGAACGAGAATCAACAGTTATAGGTTAGGACCAGGTGGGTATCTGACTCACCATTTCCAGGTGAGACCCAGGTGGGAACGAGTGTCACCATGTCCAGGTGTGGCCCAGGTGAAGACCAGAGTTAATAGGTCTGGCTGGGTCACTGTTAGTGAACAGTGTAACCATATCCTGATGCTACCCAGGTGGGTACCAGAGACACCAGGTCCTGGTGAGGCCCAGGTGGGACCAGAGACATGAGGTCCAGGTGAGGTCCCGATGGGAACCACAGTCATAAGGTCAGGAGAGGCCATGCTTTGGATCAGAGTCACCAGTTACAGGTGAGGCCCAGGTGGAGCCAGAGTCACCTTGTACAGAAGAGGCCAAAGTCAGGACCAGAGTTACCAGGATCAGGTCAGTCCCAGTGGGGAACAGAGTAACCATGTCCCGGTGATGCCCAGGTAGAACCAGAGTCACCAGGTCCAGATGAGGCGCAGGTGGGGACCATGTTCACTAGGTCCGGTGAGGCCCAGTTGAGGACCAGAGTCACCAGGTCATTGAGGCCTAGAGGGGTACCAGATTTACCTGGTCTAGGTGACATCCAGATGGGACCAGAGTCACCATGTCAGGGAGGCCCAGAGGGGATCCAGAGTCATCATGTCCAGGTGAGGCTCAGGTGTGGAACAGAGTATCCAGGTCATAATGGTCCACAGTGAGGACCAGAGTCACCAGATCTGGGTGAGGCCCAGTGAGGATCAGAGTCACCATTCCAGGTGAGGCCAAGAAGGTCCACAGCAATCAGGTCCAGGTGGGGAACAAAGCACCAGGACTGGGTGAGGCCCTGATCAGGACCAGATTCACCAGGCCCAGGTGATTCCCAGGTGGTGACCAGAGTCCCAGTTCGGGGAGGACCAGGTAAGGACCAGATTCACCAGTCCAATTGAGGCCCATGTGGGGACTTGTGTCACCATGTATGTGTTAGGCACAA
>NW_023330414.1:101193-232571 GCF_011100685.1 Canis lupus familiaris
GAGGCTAAGTGAGGAGTAGATTAACCAGGTCCTCTTTAGGCCCAGTTGAGGACCAGAGTCCCCAGCTCCGGGAAGTCCCAGAGGGGGACCACGTCACCCGGTTCTGGTGATTCCAGGTGGGGACCAGAGTCAGCAAGTCAGGGTGAGACCCAGAGTCGGACGAGAATCACTAGGTCCAGGTGAGGCCTCGAGTGGAACTGAGAAACAAGGTCCCATGATGCCCATATGAGGACCTGAGACACCAGGTCCAGGTGAGGCCCAGTTTGTGGACCAGAGTCACCAACCTGGTTTAGGCCTAGAGGGGTACCAGAATCACCTGGTCCAGGTGCCATCCAGATGGGTCCAGAGTCACCAGGTCAGGGTGAGGCCCAGAGAGGTTCCAGAGTCATCATGTCCAGGTGAGTCTCAGGTGTGGAACAGAGTATAGAGGTCTAATAGTCCACAGGTGAGGACCAGAGTCACCACATCTGGGTGAGGCCCAGTTATGTTCAGAGTCACCAGTTCCAGTTGAGACAAGAGGAGTCCACAGCAATCAGGTCCAGGTGGGGAAGAAAGTCAACAGGACTGGGTGAGGCCCAGAGGGGGACCATATTCACCAGGTCCAGGTGATTCCCAGGTGGTGACCAGAGTTACCAGATTCACCAGGTCCAGGTGATTCCCAGGTGGTGACAAGGGTTACCAGTTCCGGGTGAGGACCAGGTAAGGACCAGATTCACCAGGTCCAAGTGAGGCCCACGTGGGACCTGTGTCACCAGTATGGGTGAGGCCCAGGTGGCAAGCCCACTCACCAGGTCCAGTGAGGCCAACCTGCAGGCCATGCAGAGAGGAACCGTGTCCCGATGATGCCCAGGTAGGGACCAGAGGTACGAGGTCCAGGTGACGCCAACCTGCAGGCCATGCAGAGGAACCGTGTCCCCGCTGATTCCCAGGTAGGACCAGAGATACCAGGTCAAGAAGAGGCCAACCTGCAGACGATTATGGGAACCATGTCCCGATGTTGCCCACGTAGGGACCAGAGTGCACCAGTCCAAATGAGGCCCAGATGAGCATATCACTATGTCAGGTGAGGCCCAGTTGAGGACCAGAGTCCCCAGAATCTGGTTGAGGCCGAGAAGGGTACCAGAATCCCTGGTCCGGTGACATCCAGTTGGGGACCAGAGTCACCAGGTCAGGGTGAGGCACGAGAGGTTCGAGAGTCATCATGTCCAGCTGAGGCTGAGCTGTGGAACAGAGTCCCAGGGTACCAATGATGCCCAGGTGAGCACCAGAGTCACCAGATCTGGGTGACGCGCAGGTAGGATCAGAGTCACCAGGTCCAGGTGAGGCCAAGAAAGAGTCCACAGCAATCATGTCCAGGTGTGGGAACAAAGTCACCAGGACTTGGTGAGGCCCAGATGGGGACCAGATACAGCCAGGTCCAGGTGAGGCCCGGTTGGTGACCAGAGTACCCGGTTCTGGGAGAGGACCAGGTAAGGACCAGATTCACCAGTATTCCAAGAGGCCCACGTGGGGACCTGAGTCACCAGGTATGGGTGAGTCCCAGGTGGCAACCCTACTCACCAGGTCCAGGTGAGGCCAGCCTGCAGGCCAGAGTCACCAGATCCAGGTGAGGCCCTAGTGGGGACGGGAGTCACAAGGTAAATGTAAGTCTACAAGAACACCACAGTCACCAGGTCCAGGTGTGGTTCATGTGGGAACGGGAGTCACCAGGTCCAGCTGAGACCCAGTTGGGGACGACGGTCACCAGGTCCAGATTGAGGCCTAGGTTGGGGGACGAGATTCATCAGGACCAGTTGAGGCCAAAGTGTGCAACAAAGTTATCATGTCCAAGTGAGGCCCAGTGGGGAACAGAGTAACCATGTCCCATTGATGCCAGGTGGGAAAAGAGTCACAAGGTCCAGACGAAGCCTAAGTTTGGAGTAGATTCACCAGGTCCTTTGAGGCCCCAGCTGAGGACCAGTTGTCCCCAGCTCTGGGTGTGTCACCCGGTTCTGGTGATATCCAGGTGGGGACCAGTGTCACAAGTCAGGGTGAGGCCCAGAGGGGGACGAGAATCACTAGGTCCAGGTGAGGCCCCGATGTGGAACTGTGAAACCAGGTCCCAAGATGCCCATATGAGGACCTGAGTCACCAGGTCCAGGTGATGTCCTTTGGGAACCAGTCACCCTGTCCAGGTGAGGCCCAGGTGGGAACACAGTCACCAAGTCCTGGTGAGGCCCAGGTATATAAGAGAGTATCCAAGTCCCAATGATGCCCAAGTAAGGACCAGAGACAACAGGTCCAGGAGAGGCCCAATATGGGTCAGAGTCATTGTGTTCCAGGTGAGGCCAGATGGAGACCACAGGAACCAGGTCCAGGAGAGCCCCATATGGGAACCAGAGCCAACAGATCCAGGTGAGGTCCAGGAGGGACCACAGTCACAAGGTCCAGGTGAGGCGCAGGTGGCAACATGATTCACCAAGTCCAGGTGAGGCCCACGTGGTGACCTGTCACCAGAACCAGGTGCGAACCAGCTAAGAACCAGATTCACCAGGCCCAAGTGAAGCCAAGGGGTGACCAGTGTCACCAGGTAAGGGTGAGGTCCCGAGGGGGAACCAGAGTAACCAGTTTAGTTTGAGGCCCAGAATGGGACCAGACGTCCCTGGACAAAGTGAGGTCCAGGTGTGGAATAGAGTACCCAGGTCCCAATGATGCCTGGGTGAGGACCAGAGTCACTAGGGCCATGCAGGCCCAGATGGGGAATAGAATCGCTAGGTCCTGGTGAGGCATAGAATAAGAAGACAGTCACCAGTATCAGGTTGAGCCCCTTGTGGGAACCAGAGCCACTCTATCCCGCTGAGTCCCAGGTACATGTGAGGCCCACGTGAGGACCAGATTCATCAGGTCGAATTGAGGCATAGCTGGGGACAAGAGTCATCAGGTCTGGGTGCGGCCTAGGTGGGGCAAGATTTAGCAGTTCTGAGTTAGGTCAAAGTGGGGACGAGAGACACCAGTCCAGGTGAGGCCAAACTGAGACCACAGACACCAGATACAGGTGAGTTCCAGGTGGGGACCAGAGTCACGAGATCCAGGTGAAGTCCAGGTGGGGAACAGAGTCACTAGGTGCAGATGAGGCCCAGGTGAGGACCAGTGTTACCAGGTACACGTGAGGCCCCGGTGGGGATCAGAGGCAACAGGTCCATGTGAGGCGAGCTTGGGGACCATAGTCAAGAGGTGTACTTGAGGCCCAGGTGTGGAACACAGTAAGCAGGTCCAGATGAGTCCCCGGTGGTGACTAGAGACACCACGTGCAGGTGAGGCCCAGGTGGGCATCAGGATCACCAGGTATAGGGGAGGCCCTTGAAAGAACCAGAGTCAACAGTTCGAGGTCAGGCACAGGTGGCAACCAGGGTCAGCAGGTCGAATTCAGGCCAAAGTGGGGTTCACAGTCACTAGGGCACGGTGAGACCCAGAGGGGGACCAGAGTCACCTGGTCCAGGTGAGGTCCAGTTGTGGAACATAGTCACAGTGTTCCAATTTTGCCCAGTTGAGGACCATGGTCAACAGGGCCAGGTGAGGCCCAGATGGGGACCAGAGTCCCCAAATCCAGGTGAAGCCCAGGTGGGGACCACAGTCACCAGATCCAGGGTAGTCTCAGGTGCAGACCAGAATCACCAGGTCCAGGTGAGGTGCAGGTGGCAACCATACTCACCAGGTCCCGGTGAGGCCCTGGTGGGGACCAGAGTCACGAGGTACATGAGAAGCTAGAAATACTGCAGCCACCAGGTCCACATGATGTCCATGCTGGAATGAGAATCACCAGTTACAGGTGAGGACCAGGTGGGGATCCGACTCACCATGTCCAGGTGAGACCCAAGTTGGAACCAGTGTCACCATATCCTGGTGTGGCCCAGGTGAAGACCAGAGTTAATAGGTCTTGCTGGGTCACTATTAGTGAACAGTGTAACCATATCATGATGCTACACAGGTGGGTACCAGAGACACCAGCTCCTGGTGTGGCCCAGGTGGGACCAGAGACACGAGGTCCAGGTGAGGTCCCGATGGGAACCACAGTCACCAGGTCAGGTGAGGCCATGCTTAGGATCAGAGTCACCAGTTACAGGTGAGGCCCAGGTGGAGCCAGAGTCACCTGGTACAGAAGAGGCCAAAGTCAGGACCAGAGTTACCAGAATCAGGTCAGTCCCAGTGTGGAATAGAGTAACCATGTCCCGATGATTCCCAGGTAGAACCAGAGTTACCAGGTCCAGATGAGGTGCAGGTGAGGAGCATATTCACTCGGTCCCGGTTAGGAGAAGTTGAGTACCAGAGTCACCAGGTCTAGTTGAGGCTTGGCGGGGTACCACATACACCTGGTCTATGTGACATCCAGATGGGGACCAGAGTCTCCATGTCAGGCTGAGGCCCAGAAGGGATCCGGAGTCATCATGTCCAGGTGAGGCTCACGTGTGGAACAGAGTATCTAGGTCATAATGGTCCCCAGGTGAGGACCAGAGTCACCAGATCTGGGTGAGGCCCAGTTAGGATCAGAGTCACAAGTTCCAGGTGAGGGTCAAGAAGGAGTACACAGCAATCAGGTCCAGGTGGGAACAAAGTCACCTGGACTGGATGAGGCCCAATGGGGACCAGAATCACAATGTCCAGGTGATTCCCAGGTGATGACCAGAGTTACCAGTTCTGGGTGAGGAAAAGGAAGGACCAGATTCACCAGGTCCACGTGAGGCCCACGTTGGTACCTGTGTCACCAGGCATGGGTGAGTCTCAGGTGACAACCCCACTCACTAGGTCCAAGTGAGGCCAACCTGCAGGCCATGCCGAGGAAACATGTCCTGATGATGCCCAGGTGGGGTCTAGAGTTATCAGGTCCAGGTGAGGCACACCTGCAGGCCACGCAGTGGAACCATATCCCGGTAATGCCGAGGTAGGGATCAGAATCACCATGTCCAAATGAGGCCCAGATGGAGCATATTCACTAGGTCTAGGTGAGGCCCAGTTGAGGACCAGAGTCACCAGATCTGGTTGAGCCCTATAAGGGTACCAGAATCACCTGGTTCAGGTGACATCGAGATGGGGACCAGAGTCACCAGGTCAGGGTGAGGCCCAGAGAGCTTCCAGAGTCATCATGTCCAACTGAGGCTCAGGTGTGGAACAGAGTCACCAGGTACCAATGATTCCCAGTTGAGGACCAGATTCACCAGGTCTGGGTGACGCGCAGATAGGATCAGAGTCACCAGTTCCAGGTGAGGCCATGAAGGCGTCCACAGCAATCAGGTTCATTTGGGGAACAAAGTCACCAGGACTGGGGGAGGCCCAGATGGGGACCAGATTCACCAGGCCCAGGTGATTCCCAGGTGGTGACCAGAGTTACCACTTCCGGGGAAGGACCGGGTAAGGACCAGATTCAGCAGGTCCAATAGAGGTACACGTGGGGACCTGTGTCACCATGTATGGGTGAGGCACAATTGGGACGCCACTCACCAGGTCCAGGTGAGGCCAACCTGCAGGCGATGGAGAGGAAACGTGTCCCGATGATGCCCAGGTAGGGACCAGGGTTACCAGGTCCAGGTGAGGCCAACCTGCAGGCCATGCAGTGGAACCATGTCCCGATGATGCCCAGGTAGGGACCAGAGTTACCAGGTCCAGGTGAGGCCAACCTGCAGGCCATGCATTGGAACCATATCCCTATGATGCCCAGGTAGGGACCAGAGTCACCAGGTCCAAATGAGTCCCAGATGGAGCATATTCACTAGGTCCAGGTGAGGCCCAGTTGAGGACCAGAGTCACCAGAACTGGTAGAGCCCTAGAGGGGTACGAGAATTCCCTGGTCCAAGTGACATCCAGATGGGGACCAGAGTCACCAGGTCAGGGTGAGGCCCAGAGAGGTTCCAGAGTCAGAATGTCCAGGTGAGGCTCAGGTGTGGAACAGAGTCACCAGGTACCAATGATGCCCAGGTGAGGACCAGAGTCACCAGGTCTGGGTGACGCGCAGATAGGATCAGAGTCACCAATTCCAGGTGAGGCTAAGAAAGAGTCCACAGCAATCAGGTCTAGGTGGAGAACAAAGTCACCAGGACTGGGTGAGGCCCAGATGGGGACCAGATTCACCAGATCCAGGTGAGGCCCAGGTGGTGACCAGAGTCCCCGGGTCTTGGAGAGGACCAGGTAAGGACCAGATTCACCAGGTCCAAGAGGCCCACGTGTGGACCTGAGTCAACAGGTATGGGTGAGGCCCACATGCAACCCCACTCACCAGGTCCAGGTGATGCCAACCTGCAGGTCAGAGTCACCAGATCCAGGTGAGGCCCTAGTGGGACCGGAGTCACAGGTAAATGTGACTCTAAAAGAACACCACAGTCAACAGGGCCAGGTGTGTTTCATGTGGGAACGAGAGTCACCAAGTCCAGGTGAGACCCAGGTGGGGACCACAGTCACCAGGTCCAGATTGAGGCCTAGGTGGGGGGACCAGATTCATCAGGACCATTTGGGGCCAAAGTGTTGAGCAAAGTTATCATGTCCATGTGAGGCCCAGGTGGGAAACAGAGTAACCATGTCCCATTGATGCCAGGTGGGAAAAGAGTCACAAGGTCCAGTCGAGGCCTAAGTGAGGAGTAGATTCACCAGGTCCTGTTGAGGCCCAGCTGAGGACCAGTGTCCCCAGCTCCGGGAGAGTCCCAGAGGGGGACCAGAGTCACCCGGTTCTGGTGATATCCAGGGGTGACCAGAGTCACCACGTCAGGGTGAGGCCCAGAGGGGGACGAGAATCACTAGGTCCAGGTGAGGCCCCGATGTGGAACTGAGAAACAAGGTCCCATGATGCCCATATGAGGAACTGAGTCACCAGGTCGAGGTGAGGTCCCTGTGGGAACCAGTCACCTCGTCCAGGTGAGGCCCAGGTTGGACCACAGTCACCAGGTCCAGGTGAGGCCCAGGTATATAAGAGAGTATCCAGGTCCCAGTGATGCCCAGCTAAGGACCAGTGTCATCATGTTCAGGAGAGGCCCCAATATGTTTCAGAGTAATTGTGTTCCAGGTGAGGCCAGATGGAGAAAACATGGACCAGGTTCAGGAGAGCCCCATATGGAAACCAGAGCCACCAAATCCAGGTGAGGTCAAGGTGGGACCACAGTCACAAGGTCCAGGTGAGGCGCAGGTGGCAACAGGATTCACCAAGTCCAGGTGAGACTCAGGTGGCGACCAGTCACCAGATCCAGGTGCGGACCAGTTAAGGACCAGATTCACCACGCCCAATTGAATCCCAAGGGGTGACTAGAGACACCAGGTAAGGGTGAGGCTCAGAGGGGGAACCAGAGTAAACAGTTTAGTTTGAGGCCCAGAATGGGACCAGAGGTCCCTGGTCAAAGTGAGGCCCAGGTGTGGAATATAGTTTAAAGGTCCCAGTGATGCCTGGGTGAGGACCAGAGTCACTAGGGCCATGCAGGCCCAGATGGGGAACAGAATCACTAGGTCCTGGTGAGGCATAGATAAGACCACAGTCACCAGTATCAGGTGAGCCCCTTGCGGGAACCAGAGCCATTCTATCCAGCAGAATACCAGGTCCATGTGAGGCCCACGTGAGGACCAGATTCATCAGGTCGAATTGAGGCATAGCTGGGGACAAGTGTCACCAGGTCTGGGTGCGGCCTAGGGGGGGCAAGATTCAGCAGGTCTGAGTTAGGTCAAAGTGGGGACGAGAGACACCAGGTCCAGGCGAGGCCAAACTGAGGACCAGAGTCAACAGATCCAGGTGAGGTCCATGTTGGAAAGAGAGTCACCAGGTCCAGGACAGGTCCAGGTGGGGACGAGAGTCACCAGATCCAGGTGAAGCCCAGGTGGGGACCAGTCACCAGATCGAGGTGAAGCCCAGGTGGGGACCAGAGTCACTAGGTCCAGATGAGGCCCAGGTGAGGACCAGAGTTACCAGGTACACGTGAGGCCCCGGTGGGGATCAGAGGCAACAGGTCCATGTGAGGCCGGCTGGGGACCATGGTCAACAGGTCTACTTGAGGCCACAGTGTGGAACACTGTAACCAGGTCCAGGTGAGTCCCCGGTGGTGACAAGAGTCACCACGTCCAGGTGAGGCCCAAGTGGGGACCAGGATCACCAGGTCCAGGCGAGGCCCTTGAAAGGACCACAGTCAACAGTACGAGGTCAGGCGCAGGTGGCAACCAGGGTCAGCAGGTCCAAGTCAGGCCAAAGTGGGGTTCACAGTCACTAGGGCACGGTGAGACCCAGAGGGGGACCAGAGTCACCTGGTCCAGGTGAGGTCCAGTTGTGGAACACAGTCTCTGGGTCCCAATTTTGCCCAGTCTAGGACCATGGTCAACAGGGCCAGGTGAGGCCTAGATGGGGACTGGAGTCCCCAATTCCAGGTGAAGCCCAGGTGGGGACCACAGTCATCAGATCCAGGGTATCCTCAGGTGCAGACCAGAATCACCATGTCCAGGTGAGGTGCAGGTGGCAACCACACTCACCAGGTCCCGGTGAGGCCCTGGTGGGGACCAGAGTCCCGAGGTACATGAGAAGCTAGAAACACTGCAGCCACCAAGTCCACATGATTCCATGTGGGAACGAGAATCACCAGTGACAGGAGAGGCCCAGGTGGGGATCCGACTCACCATGTCCACGAGACCCAGGTGGGAACCAGTGTCACCATGTGCAGGAGTGGCCCAGGTGAAGACCAGAGTTGATAGGTCCGGCTGGGTCACTGTTAGTGTACAATGTAACCATATCCTGATGCTACCCAGGTGGGTACCAGAGACACCAGGTCCTGGTGAGGCCCAGGTGGGACCAGAGACATGAAGTCCAGGTGAGGTCCCGGTGGGAACCACCGTCACCAGGTCAGGTGAGGCCATGCTTAGGATCAGAGTCACCAGTTACAGGTGTGGCCCAGGTGGAGCCAGAGTCACTTGGTACAGAAGAGGCCAAAGAGAGGACCAGAGTTACCAGGATCAGGTCAGTCCGAGTGGGGAATAGAGTAACCATGTCCCGATGATGCCCAGGTAGAACCAGAGTCACCAGGTGCAGATTGGGCGCAGGTGGGGAGCATGATCACTAGGTCCCAGTGAGGCCCAGTTGAGGACCAGAGACACCAGATATGGTTGAGGCCTAGAGGGATACCAGAAACACCTGGTCCAGGTGACCTCCAGATGAGGACCAGAGTCACCATGTCTGGGTGAGGCCCAGAAAGGTTCCAGAGTCATCATGTCCAGGTGAGGCTCAGGTGTGGAACAGAGTCACCAGGTACTAATGATGCCCAGGTGAGGACCAGAGTCACCAGGTCTGGGTGACCCGCAGATAGGATCAGAGTCACCAGTTCCAGGTGAGGCCAAGAAAGAGTCCACAGCAATCAGGTTCTGGTGGTGAACAAAGTCCCGAGGACTGGGTGAGGCCCAGATGGGGACCAGATTCACCAGGTCCAGGTGATTCCCAGGTGGTGAACAGAGTTACGGGTTCCGAGTGAGGACCAGGTAAGGACCAGATTCACCGTCCAAGTGAGGCCCACGTGGGGACCTGTGTCACCAGGCATGTGTGAGGCCCAAGTGACAACCCCTCTCACCAGGTCCATGTGAGGCCAACCTGCAGGCCATTCAGAGGTACCATGTCCTGATGATGCCGAGGTAGGAACTAGAGTTCTCAGGTCCAGGTGAGGCCAACCTGCAGGCCATGCAGTGGAACATGTCCCGATGATGCCCAGGTAGGAACCAGAGTTACCAGGTCCAGGTGAGGCCAACCTGCAGGCCATGCAATGGACCCATGTTCCGATGATGCCCAGGTAGGGAACAGAGTCTCCAGGTCCAAATGAGGCCCAAATGGAGCATATTCACTAGGTGCAGGTGAGGCCCAGTTGAGGATCACAGTCACCAGATCTGGTTGAGTCCTAGAGGGGTACCAGAATCACCTGGACCAGGTGACATCCAGATGGGGACCAGAGTCACCAGGTCAGGGTGAACCCAACCTACAGGTCAGAGTCTCCAGATCCAGGTGATTCCCTAGTGGGGACCGGAGTCACAGGTAAATGTCAGTCAACAAGAACACCACAGTCAACAGGGCCAGGTGTGTTTCATGTGGGAACGAGAGTCACCAAGTCCAGGTGAGACCCAGGTGGGGACCACAGTCATCAGGTCCAGATTGAGGCCTAGGTGGGGGGACCAGATTCATCAGGACCATTTGAGGCCAAAGTGTGGAGCAAAGTTATCATGTCCAGGTGAGGCCCAGGTGGGGAACAGAGTAACCATGTCCCATTGATGCCAGGTGGGAAAAGAGTCACAAGGTCCAGACGAGGCCTAAGTGAGGAGTAGATTCACCAGGTCCTGTTGAGGCCCAGCTGAGGACCAGTGTCCCCAGCTCCGGGAGAGTCCCAGAGGGGGACCAGAGTCACCCGGTTCTGGTGATATCCAGGGGTGACCAGAGTCACCACGTCAGGGTGAGGCCCAGAGGGGGACGAGAATCACTAGGTCCAGATGAGACCCCGATGTGGAACTGAGAACCCTGGTCCCATGATGCCCATATGAGGACCTGAGTCACCAGGTCCAGGTGAGGTCCAGGTGGGGACCAGAGTCACTAGGTCCAGATGAGGCCCAGGTGAGGATCAGAGTTACCAGATACACGTGAGCCCCCGGTGGGGATCAGAGCCAAAAGGTCCACGTGAGGCCGGCTTGGGGACCATCGTCAACAGGTCTACCTGAGACCCAGGTGTGGAACACTGTAAGCCCGTCCAGGTGAGTCCCCAGTGGTGACAAGAGTCACCACGTCCAGTTGAGGACCAATTGGGGCCCAGGATCACCAGGTACAGGGGAGGCCCTTGAGAGAACCAGAGTCAACAGTTCGAGGTCAGGCGCAGGTGGCAACCAGGGTCAGCAGGTCCAAGTCAGGCCTAAGTGGGGTTCACAGTCACTAGGGCACAGTGAGACCCAGAGGGGGACCAGAGTCACCTTGTCCAGGTGAGATCCAGTTGTGGAACACAGTCACCGGGTCCCAATTCTGCACAGTTGAGGACCACGATCAACAGGGCCAGTTGAGGCCCAGATGGGGACCGGAGTCCCCAAATTCAGGTGAAGCCCAGGTGGGGACCACAGTCACCAGATCCAGGGTAGTCTCAGGTGGAGACCAGAATCACCATGTCCAGGTGAGGTGCAGGTGGCAACCACACTCACCAAGTCCCGGTGATGCCCTGGTGGGGACCAGAGTCACGAGGTACATGAGAAGCTAGTAACACTGCAGCCACCAGGTCCACATGATGTCCATGTGGGAACGAGAATTACAAGTTACAGGTGAGGACCAAGTGGGGATCTGATTCACCATGTCCAGGTGAGACCCTGGTGGGAACCAGTGTCACCGTGTCCAAGTGTGGACCAGGTGAAGACAAGAGTAAATATATCCGGCCGCGTCACTTTTGGTGAACAGTGTAACCATATCCTGATGCTACTCAGGTGGGTACTAGATACAAGGTCCTGGTGAGTCCCAGTTGGGACCAGAGACATGAGGTCCAGGTGAGGTCCCGATGGGAACCACAGTCACCAGGTCAGGTGAGGCCATGCTTAGGATCAGAGTCACCACTTACAGTTGAGGTCCAGGGGGAGCCAGAGTCACATGGCACAGAAGAGGCCAAAGTCAGGACCAGAGTTACCACGATCAGGTCAGTCCCCCTGGGAATAGAGTAACCACGTCCCGATGATGCCCAGGTAGAACCACAGTTACCAGGTCCAGGTGCGGCCAACCTAAAGGCCATGCAGTGGAACCTTGTCCCGATGATGCCCAGGTAGGGATCAGAGTCACCAGGTCCAAATGAGGTCCAGATGGAGCATATTCACTAGGTCCAGCCGAGGCCCAGTTGAGGACCAGAGACACCAGATATGGTTTAGGCCTAGAGGGGTACCAGAATCACCTGGTCCAGGTGACATCCAGATGGGGACCAGAGTCTCCAGGCCTGAGTCACGCGCAGAGAGGATAAGAGTCACCAGTTCCAGGTGAGGCCAAGAAAGAGTCCAAAGCAATCAGGTCCAGGTGGGAAACAAACTCACCAGGACTGGTTGAGGCCCAGATGGGGAAGAGGTTCAGCAGGTCCAGGTGAGGCCCAGGTGGTGACTAGAATCCCCGGGTCTGGGAGAGGACCATGTAAGGACCAGATTCACCAGGTCCAAGAGAACCAAGTGGGTTCCTGAGTTACCAGGTAATGGTGAAGCTCAGGTGGCACCCCCACTCACCAGGTCCAGGTGAGGCCAACCTGCAAGCCAGAGTCACCAGATCCAGGTGAGGCCCTAGGGGGACCGGTGTCACCAGGTAAATGTGAGTCTACAAGAAAACAACAGTCACAGGTCCAGGTGTGTTTCATGTGGGAACGAGAGTCACCAGGTCCAGGTGAGACCCAGGTGGGGACCACAGTCACCAGGTCCAGATTGAGGCCTAGGTGGGGGGACAAGAATCATCAGGAGCAGTTGAGGCCAAAGTGTGGAGCAAAGTTATCATGTACAGGTGAGGCCCAGGTGGGGTACAGAATAACCATGTCCCATTGATGTCAGGTGAGAAAAGAGTCACAAGGTCCAAAGGAGGCCTAAGTGAGGAGTAGATTCACCAGGTCCTGTTGAGGATCAGCTGAGGACCAGTGTCCCCAGCTCCGGGTGAGGCCCAAAGGGGGACCAGAGTCACCCGGTTCTGGTGATATCCAGGTGGGGACCAGAATCACCACGTCCGGGTGAGGCCCAGAGGGGGACGAGAATCACTAGGTCCAGATGAGGCCCCGATGTGGAACTGAGAAACCAGGTCCCATGAAGCCCATATGAGGACTTGAGTCACCAGGTCCAGGTGAGGTCCCTGTGGGAACCAGTCAACTCGTCCAGGTGAGGTCCAGGTGGGACCACAGTCACAAGGTCCAGGTGAGGCGCAGGAGGCAACAGGATTCACCAAGTCCAGGTGAGGCCCAGGTGGCGACCAGTCACCAGATCCAGGTGCGGAACAGCTAAGGACCAGATTCTCCAGGCCCAAGTGAAGCCCAACGGGTGACCAGATTCACCAGGTCAGGGTGAGGCCCAGAGGGGGGACCAGAGTAACCAGTTTAGTTTGAGGCCCAGAATGGGACCAGAGGTCCCTGGTCAAAGAGAGGCCCAGGTGTGGAATAGAGTATCCAGGTCACAATGACGCCTGGGTGAGGACCAGAGTCACTAGGGCCATGCAGGCCCAGATGGGGAACAGAATCACTAGGTCCTGGTGAGGCATAGAATAAGACCACAGTCAGCAGTATCAGGTGAGCCCCTTGTGAGAACCAGAGCCACTCTATCCAGCTGAGTCCCAGGACCAGGTGAGTCCCACGTGAGGACCAGATTCATCAGGTCGAATTGAGGCGTAGCTGGGGACAAGAGTCACCAGGTCTGGGTGCGGCCTAGGTGGGGCAAGATTCAGCAGTTCTGAGTTAGGTCAAAGTGGGGACAAGAGACACCAGGTCCAGGTGAGGCCAAACTGAGGACCAGATTCACCAGATCCCTGTGAGGTTCATGTTGGAAAGAGAGTCACGAGGTCCAGGAGAGGTCCAGGTGGGGTCCAGAGTCACCACATCCAGGTGAAGTCCAGGTGAGGACCAGAGTCACCAGATCCATGTGAAGCCCAGGTGGGGACCAGAGTCACTAGGTCCAGATGAGGCCCAGGTGAGGACTAGAAATACCAGGTACACGTGAGGACCCGGTGGGGATCAGAGGCAACAGGTCCATGTGAGGCCGGCTTAGGGACCATGGTCAACAGGTCTACTTGAGGCCCAGGTGTGGAACACAGTAAGCAGGTCCAGGTGAGTCCCCATTGGTGACAGGAGTCACCACGTCCAGGTGTGGGCCAGGTCCGACCAGGATCACCAGTTCCAGGGAAGGCCCTTGAAAGAACCAGAGTCAAAAGTTCGGGGTCAGGCGGAGGTGGCAACCAGGTCAGCAGGTCCAAGTCAGGCCAAAGTGGGGTTCACAGTCACTAGGGCACGGTGAAACTAGAGTGGGACCAGAGTCACCTGGTCCAGGTGAGGTCCAGTTGTGGAACACAGTAACTGGGTCCCAATTTTGCACAGTTGAGGACCATGGTCAACAGGGCCAGGTGAGGCCAAGATGGGCACCGGAGTCCCCAAATCCAGGTGAAGCCCAGGTGGGGACCACAGTCACCAGATCCAGGGTAGTCTCAGGTGCAGACCAGAATCACCAGGTCCATGTGAGTTGCAGGTGGCAACCACACTCACCCGGTCCCGGAGAGGCCCCAGTGGGGAACAGAGACACGAGGTACATGAGAATCTAGAAACACTGCAGCCACCAGGTCCACATGATGTCCATGTGGGAACGAAAATCACCAGTTACAGGTGAGAACCACGTGGGGATCCGACTCACCATGTCCAGGTGAGACCCAGGTGGGAACCAGTGTCACCATGTCCTGGTGTGCCCCACGTGAAGACCAGAGTTATTAGGTGCGGCTGGATGAGTGTTAGTGAACAGTGTAACCATATCCTGATGCTACACAGGTGGGTACCAGAGACACCAGCTCCTGGTGAGGCCCAGGTGTAACCGGAGGACATGAGGTCCAGGTGACGTCTCGATGGGAACCACAGTCACCAGGTCAGGTGAGCCAATGCTTAGGATCAGAGTCACCAGGTACAGGTGAGGCCCAGGTGGAGCCAAAGTCACCTGGTACAGAAGAGGCCAAAGTCAGGACCAGAGTTCCCAGGATCATGTCAGTCCCAGTGGGTAATACAGTAACCATGTCCCAATGATGCCCAGGTAGAATCAGAGTCACCAGGTCCAGCGAGGCGCAGGTGGGAAGAATATTCACTAGGTCCAGGTGAGGCCAGATGAGGACCAGAGTCACCAGGTCTAGTTGACGCCTAGAGGGGTACCAGATTCACCTGGTCTAGGGGACATCCAGATGGGGACCAGAGTCACCATGTCAGGGTGAGGCCCAGAGGGCATCCAGAATCGTCATGTCCAGGTGAGGTTCAGGTGTGGAAACAGAGTATCCAGGTCATAATGGTCCACATGTGAGGATCAGAGTCACCAGATCTGGGTGAGGCCCAGTTAGGATCAGAGTCACAAGTTCCAGGTGAGGCCAAGAAGGAGGTCCACAGCAATCAGGTCCAGGTGGGGATCAAAGTCACCAGGAATGGGTGAGGCCCAGATGGGGACCAGATTCACCAGGTCCTGGTGATTCCCAGGTGGTGACAAGGGTTACCAGTTCGGGTGAGGACGAGGTAAGGACCAGATTCACCAGGTCCAAGTGAGGCCCACGTGAGACCTGTGTCACCAGGTATGGGTGAGGCCCAGGTGGCAAGCCCACTCACCAGGTCCAGGTGACGCCAACCTGCAGGCTATGCAGAGGAACCGTGTCCCGATGATGCCCTGGTAGGGACCAGAGTTACCAGGTCAAGAAGAGGCCAACCTGCAGACCATTATGTGGAACCATGTCCCGTTGTTGCCCCATAGGGACCAGAGTCACCAGGTCCAAATGAGGCCCAGATGGAGCATATTCCCTAGGTCCAGATGAGGCCCAGTTGAGGACCAGAGTCACCAGATCTGGTTGAGGCCCAGAGAGGTACCAGATTCACCTGGTCTAGGTGACATGCAGATGGGGACCAGAGTAACCATGTCAGGGTGAGGCCCAGAGGGGATCCAGAGTCATCATGTCCAGGTGAGGCTGAGGTGTGGAACAGAGTATCCAGGTCATAATGGTCCACAGGTGAGGACCAGAGTCCCCAGATCTGGGAGAGGCCCAGTTAGGATCTAGATACCACTTCCAGGTGAGGCCAAGAAGGTGTCCACAGCAATCAGGTCCAGGTGGGGAACAAATTCACCAGGACTAGGTGATGCCCAGGTGGGGACCAGATTTACCACTTCGGGGTGAGGACTAGGTAAGGACCACATTCACCAGATCCAATTGAGGCCCACGTGGGGACCTTTGTCACCAGGCATGTGTAAGTTCCAGGAGGGAACCCCACTCACCAGGTCAAAGATGTCCCGATGATGCCCAGGTAGGGACCAGAGTTACCAGGTCCAGGTGAGGCAAACCAGCAGGCCATGCAATGGAACAATTTCAACGATGATTCCCAGTGAGTGACCAGAGTCACCAGGTCCAAATGAGGCCCAGATGGAGCATATTCACTAGGTCCAGGTGAGGCCCAGTTGAGGACAGAGTCACCAGATCTGGTTGAGGCCTAGAGCGGTTCCAGAATCACCTGGTCCAGGTGACATCAAGATGGGGACCAGATCACCAGGTCAGGGGTGAGTCCCAGAAAGGTCCAGAGACATCATGTCCAGGTGAGGCTCAGGTGTGGAACAGAGTAACCAGGTACCAATGATGCCCAGGTGAGGACGAGAGTCACCAGGTCTGGGTGACGCACAGATAGGATCATAGTCACCAGTTCAGGTGAGGGCAAGAAAGAGTCCAGAGCAATCGGGTCCAGGTGGGGAACATAGTCACCAGGACTGGGTTAGGCCCAGATGGGGACCAGATTCACCAGGTCTAGGTGAGGCCCAGGTTGTGACAAGATTCCCCGGGTCTGGGAGAAGACCAGGTAAGGGGACAGATTCACCAGGTCCAAGAGGCCCACGTGGGGACCTGAGTCACCAGGTATGGGTGAGGCCCAGGTGGCATCCCACTAACCAAGTCCAGGTGAGGCCAACCTGCAGGCCAGAGTCACCAGATCCAGGTGAGGCCCTAGTGGGGCAGAGTCACCAGGTAAATGTGAGTCTACAAGTACACCACAGTGACCAGGTCCAGGTGTGGTTCATGTGGGAACGAGAGTCACAAGGTCCAGGTGAGACCCAGGTGTGGATGACAGTCTCCAGCTCCAGATTGAGGCCTAGGTGGGGGGACCAGAGTCATCGGGACGAGTTGAGGCCAAAGTATGAAGCAAAGTTATCATGTCCAAGTGAGGCCCAGGTGGGGAACAGAGTAAAAATGTGCCATAGATGCCAGGTGGGAAAAGAGTCACAAGGTCCAGACGAGGCCTAAGTGAGGAGTAGATTCACCAGGTCCTGTGGAGGCCCAGTTGAGGATCAGTGTCCCCAGCTCTGGGTGATTCCCAGAGGGGGACCAGAGTCAACCCGGTTCTGGTGTGAGTCAGGTGCGGACCAGAGTCACCACGTCAGGATGAGGCCCAGAGAGGAAACGAGAATCACTAGGTCAGATGAGGCCCCGATGTGGAACTGAGAAAACAGGTCCCATGATGCACATATAAAGACCTGAGTCACCAGGCCCAGGGGAGGTCCCTGTGGGAACCAGTCACCTCGTCCAGGTGAGGCCCAGGTGGGACCACAGTCACCAGGTCCAGGTGAGGACCATGTATATAAGAGAGTATCCAGGTCCCAATGTTGCCCAGGTAAGGACCAGTGTCAACAGGTCCAGGAGAGGCCCAAATATGGATCAGAGTCATTGTGTTCCAGGGGAGGCCAGATGGAGACCACAGGAACCAGGTCCAGAAGAGCCCCATATGGGAACCAGAGCCACCAGATCCAGGTGAGGTCCAGGTGGGACCACAGTCAAAAGGTCCAGGTGAGGCGCAGGTGGCAACAGGATTCACCATATCCAGGTGAGTCCCAGGTGGCGACCAGTCTCCAGATCCAGGTGCGAACCAGCTTAGGACCAGATTCACCAGGCCCAAGTGAAATTCCAAGGGGTGACCAGAGTCACCAGGAAAGGGTGAGGCCTAGAGGGCGTACCAGAGTAACCAGTTTAGTTTGAGGCTCAGAAAGGGACCAGAGGTCCCTGGTCAAAGTGAGGTCCAATTGTGGAATAGGAGTATCCAGGTCCCAATGATCCTGGGTGTGGACCAGAGTCACTAGGGCCATGCAGGCCCAGATGGGGAACAGAATCACTAGGTTCCTGGTGAGGCATAGAATAAGACCAGAGACAACCAGTATCAGGTGAGCGCCTTGTGGGAACCAGAGCCACTCTAACCAGCTGAGTCCCAGGTCCATGTGGAGGCCCACGTGAGGACCAGATCATCAGGTCGAATTGAGGCATAGCTGGGGACAAGAGTCACCAGGTCCTGGTGCGGCCTATTGGGGGGCAAGATTCAGCAGTTCTGAGTTAGGTCCCAAGTGGGGACGAGAGACACCAGGTCCAGGTGAGCCAAACTGAGACCAGAGTCACCAGATCCAGGTGAGGTCCATGTTGGAAAGAGAGTCACCAGGTTCAGGAGAGGTCCAGGTGGGGACCAAGTCACCAGATCCAGGTGAAGTCCAGGTGGAGACCAGAGTCACCAGATCCAGGTGAAGCCCAGGTGGTGACCAGAGTCCACTAGGTCCAGATGAGGCCAGGTGAGGACCAGAGTTACCAGACAACTGAGGCCCTGGTGGGTATCAGATGCAGCAGGTCTACGTAAAGCCAGGTGTGGAACGCAGTAACAAGGTCCCGGTGAGTCCCTCAGTGGTGACAAGAGTCACCACGTTCAGGTGAGTCCCAGGTGGGGACCAGGATCACCAGGTTCAGGGGAGGCCCTTGAAAGAACCAGAGTCAAAAGTTCGACGTCAGGAGCAGGTTGTAACCAGGGACAAAAGGTCCAATTCAGGCCAAAGTGGGGTTCACAGTCACTAGGGCACAGTGAGACCCAGAGGGGGACCAGAGTCAACTGGTCCAGGTGAGGTCCAGTTGTGGAACACAGTCACCGGGTTCCAATTTGCCCAGTTGAGGACCATGGTCAACACGGCCAGGGTGAGGCCCAGATGGGGACCAGAGTCCCCAAATCCAGGTGAATCCCAGGTGTGGACCACAGTCACCAGATCCAGGGTAGTCTCAGGTGCAGACCAGAATCACCATGTCCAGGTGAGGTGCAGGTGGCAACCACACTCACAGGTCCCGGTGAGGCCCTGATGGGGACCAGAGTCACGAGGTACATGAGAAGCTAGAAACACTGCAGCCACCAGGTCCACATGATGTCCATGTGGGAACGAGAATCACCAGTTACAGGTGAGGACCAGGTGGGGATCCGACTCACCATGTCCAGGTGACCAGGTGGGAACTAGTGTCACCATGTCCAGGTGTGGCTCAGGTGAAGATCGGAGTTAATAGGTCTGGCTGGGTCACTGTTAGTGAACAGTGTAAGCATATCTTGATGCTACCCAGGATGGTACTAGAGACACCATGTCCTGGTGAGGCCCAGGTGTGACCATAGACATGAGGCCCAGGTGAGGTCCCGAAGCGAACCACAGTCACCAGGTCATGTTGAGGCCATGCTTAGGATCAGAGTCACCAGTTACAGGTGAGGCCCAGGTGGAGGCAGAGTCACCTGGTACAAAAGAGGCCAAAGTGAGGACCAGAGTTACCAGATTCAGGTCAGTCCCAGTGGGGAATACAGTAACCATGTCCCGATGATGCCCAGGTAGAACCAGAATAACCAGGTCAAGATGAGGCTCAGGTGGGGAGCATGTTCACTATGTCCCGGTGAGGCCCAGTTGAGGACCAGAGTTACCAGGTCAAGTTGAGGCCTAGAGGGGTACCAGACACCTGGTCTATGTGACATCCAGATGGGGACCAGAGTCACCATGTCAGGCTGAGGCCCAGAGAGGGTCCAGAGTCATCATGTCCAGGTGAGGCTCAGGTGTGGAAGAGAGTATCCAGGAAATAATGGTCCACAGGTGAGGACCAGAGTCACCAGATCTCGGTGAGGCCCAGTTAGGATCAGAGTCACCAGTTCCAGCTGAGGCCAAGAAGGAGTCCACAGCAATCAGGTCCAGGTGGGGAACAAATTCACCAGGACTGGATGAGGCCCGGATGGGGACCAGATTCACCAGGTCCAGGTGTTTCCCAGGTGGTGACCAGAGTTACGAGTTCCGGGTGACAACCAGGTAAGGACCAGATTCACCAGGTCCAAGTGAGGCCCACATGGGGACCTGTATCACCAGGTATGGGTGAGGCCTAGGTGACAACCCCACTCACAAGGTCCAGGTGAGGCCAACTTGCAGGCCATACAGAGGAACCACGTCCCGATGATGCCCAGGTGGGTACTTAGAGTTACCACGTCCAGGTGAGGCCAACCTGCAGGCCATGCAGTGGAACCATGTCCCGATGATGCCCAGGTAGGGACCAGATTTACCAGCACTAGGTGAGGCCAACCTGCAGGCCATGCAGTGGAACCATGTCCCGATGATGCCCAGGTAGTGACGAGAGTCACCAGGTCCAAATGAGGCCCTGATGGAGCATATTCACTAGGTCCAGGTGAGGCCCAGTTGAGGACCAGAGTCAAGAGATCTGGTTGAGGCCTAGAGGGGGTACAAGAATCACCTGGTCCAGGTGACATACTGATGGGGACCAGAGTCACCAGTTCAGCGTGAGGCCTAGAGAGGTTCCAGAATCATCATGTCCAAGTGATGCTCAGGTGTGGTACAGAGTCACCGGGTACCAATGATGCCCAGGTGAGGACCAGAGTCACCAGGTCTGGGTGACGCGCAGACAGGATCAGAGTCACCAGTTCCATGTGAGGCCAAGAAAGAATCCACAGCAATCAGGTCCAGGTGGGGAACAAAGTCACCAGGACTGGGTGAGGACCAATGGGGACCAGATTCACCAGGTCCAGGTGAGGCCCAGGAGGTGACCAGAGTCCCCGGGTCTGGGGGAGGACCAGGTAAGGACCAGATTCACCAGGTCCAAGAGGCCAACGTGAGGACCTGAGTCACCAGGTATGGGTGAGGCCCAGGTGGCAACCCCCACTCACCAGGTCCAGGTGAGGCCAACCTTCAGGCCAGAGTCACCAGATCCAGGTGAGGCCCTAGTGGGGACCTGAGTCACCAGGTAAATGTGGAGTCTACAAGAACACCACAGTCACCAGGTCCAGGTGTGGGTCATGTGGGAACGAGAGTCCCAGGTCCAGGTGAGACCCATGTGGGGACCAGTCACCAGGTCCAGATTGAGGCTTAGGGTGGGGGGACCATAGTCATCAGGACCAGTTGAGGACAAAGTGTGGAGCAAAGTTATCATGTCCAGGTGACGCCCAGGTGGGGAACAGAGTAACCATGTCCCATTGATGCCAGGTGGGAAAAGAGTCACAATGTCCAGAAGAGGCCTAAGTGAGGAGTAGATTCAAGAGGTCTGTTGAGCCCCAGTTGAGGACCAGTGTCCCCAGGTCCAGTTGAGTTCCAGAGGGGGCCCAGAGTCACCCGGTTTGGTGATATCCAGGTGGGAACCAGAGTCACCACGTCAGAGTGAGGCCCAGAGGGGTTCGAGAATCACTAGGTCCAGGTGAGGCCCCGATGTGGAACTGAGAAAACCAGGTCCCATGATGCCCATACGAGGACCTGAGTCACCAGGTCCAGGTGAGGTCCCTGTGGGAACCAGTCACCTCGTCCAGGTGATGCCCAAGTGGGTCCAAATCACCAGGTCCAGGTGAGGCCCAGGTATATAAGAGAGATCCAGTCCCAATGATACCCAGTTAAGGACCTGAGTCTACAGGTCCAGAAGAGGCCCAAATATGGATCAGAGTCATTGTGTTCCAGGTGAGGCCAGATGGAGACCAACAGGAACCAGGTCCAGGAGAGCGCCATATGGGAACCAGACCCACCAGATCCAGGTTGTGGTCCAGGTGGGACCACAGTCACAAGGTCCAGTTGAGTCGCAGGTGTCAACAGGATTCACCAAGTCCAGGTAAGCCCCAGGTGGCGACCAGTCACCAGATCCAGGTGCGGACCAGCTAACGACCAGATGCAGCGGGCCTAGTGAAGCCCAAGGGGTGACGAGAGTCACCAGGTAAGGGTGAGGCCCAGAGGGTGAACCAGAGTAACCAGTTTAGTTTGAGGCCCAGAATGGGACCAGAGGTCACTGGTCAAACTGAGGCCTAAGTGTGGAATAGAGTACCCAGGTCCCAATGATGCCTGGGTGAGGACCAGAGTCAACTAGGGTCATGCCGGCCCAGATGGGGAAGAGAAGCAATAGGTCCTGGTGAGGCATAGAATAAGACCACTGGTGAATAAGTCACCAGTATCAGGTGAGCCCCTTGTGGGAACCAGAGCCACTCTATCCAGCTGAGTCCCAGGTCCATGTGAGGCCCACGTGAGGACCAGATTCATCAGGTCGAATTGAGGCATAGCTGTGGTCAGAGTCACCAGGTCTTTGTGCGGCCTAGGTGGGTCAAGATTCAGCAGTTCTGAGTTAGGTCCAAGTGGGGACGAGAGACACCAGGTCGAGGTGAGGCCAACTGAGGACCAGAGTCACCAGATCCAGGTGAGGTCCATGTTGGAAAGAGAGTCACCAGGTCCAGGAGAGGTCCAGTTGGGGACCAGAGTCACCAGGTCCAGATTGAGGCCTAGGATGGGAGGATCAGAGTCATCAGGACCAGTTGAAGCCAAAGTGTGGAGCAAAGTTATCACGTCCAGGGTGAGCCCCAGGTGGGGAACAGAGAAAACATGTCCCATTCATGTCAGGTGGGAAAAGAGTCACAAGGTACAGATGAGGCCTAAGTGAGGAGTAGATTCACCAGGTCCTGTTGAGGCCCATTTTAGGACCAGTGTCCCCAGCTCCGGGTGAGTCCCCGAAGGGGACCAGAGTCACCGGTTCTGGTGATATCCAGGTGGGGACCAGAGTCACCACGTCAGGGAGAAGCCCAGAGGGGGACGAGTTTCACTAGGTCCAGGTGAGGCCAGGATGAGGAACTGTGAAACCAGGCCCCATGATGCCCATAAGAGGACCTGAGTCACCAGGTCCAGGTGTGGCCAAACTGAGGACCAGAGTCACCAGATCCAGGTGAAGCCATGGTGGGTCCAGTCACTAGGTCCAGATGAGGCCCAAGTGAGGACCAGTGTTACAAGGTACACGTGATGCCCCGGGGGAATCAGAGGCAACAGGTCCATATGAGGCCGGCTTCGGTACCATGGTCAACAAGTCTACTTGAGGTCCAGGTGTGGAACACAGTAACCAGGTCCAGGTGAGTCCCCGGTGGTGAGAAGAGTCACCACGTCCAGGTGAGTTCCAGGGGGGACCAGGATCACCAGGTACAGGGGAAGCCCTTGAATGAACTAGAGTCAACAGTTCGAGGTCAGGCGCAGGTGTCAACCAGGGTCAGCAGTCCAAGTCAGGCCAAAGTGGGGTTCACAGTTACTAGGGCACGGTGACCCAGAGGGGGACCAGAGTCACCTGGTCCAGGTGAGGTCCAGGGTGGAACACAGTCACCGGGTCCCAATTTTGGCAGATGAGGACCATGGTTGACAGGGCCAGGTGAGGCCCAGATTGGGGATCCTCAATCTGGATCAGAGTCACTAGTTCCAGTTGAGGCTAAGAAGGAGTCCACAGCAATCAGGTCCAGATTGAGCGCATTTGTCGGGGGACCAGAGTCATCAGGACCAGTTGAGGCCAAAGTGTGGAGCAAAGTTATCATGTCCAGGTGAGGCCCAGGTGGGGAACAGAGTAACCATGTCCCAAAGATGCCAGGTGGGAAAAGAGTCACAAGGTCCAGACGAGGACTTAGTGAGGAGTAGATTCACCAGGTCCTGTTAAGGCCCAGTTGAGGACCAGTGTCCCCAGCTCCGGGGGAGTCCCAGAGGGGGACCAGAGTCACCCGGTTCTGGTGATATCCAGGTGGGGACCTGAGTCACCACGTCAGGGTGAGGCCCAGAGGGGGACGAGAATCACTAGGTCCAGATGAGGCCCCGATGTGTAACTGAGAACCCAGGTCCCATGATGCCCATATGAGGACCTGAGTCACCAGGTCCAGGTGAGGTCCCTGTGGGAACCAGTCACCTCGTCCAGGTGAGGCCCAGGTGGGACCACAGTCACCAGGTCCAGGTGAGGCCCAGGTATATAAGAGAGTATCCAGGTCGCAATGTTGCCCAGGTAAGGACCAGAGTCAACAGGTCCAGGAGAGGCCCAAATATGGATCAGAGTCATTGTGTTCCAGGTGAGGCCAGATGGAGACCACAGGAACCAAGTCCAGGAGAGCCCCATATGGGAACCACAGCCACCAGATCCAGGTGAGGTCCAGGTGGGACCACAGTCACAAGGTCCAGGTGAGGCGCTGGTGGCAACAGGATTCACCAAGTCCAGGTGAGGCCCAGGAGGCGACCAGTCACCAGATCCAAATGTGGACCAGCTAAGGACCAGATTCACCAGGCCCAAATGAAGCCCAAGGGGTGACCAGAGTCACCAGGTAAGGGTGAGCCCCAGAGGGGCACCAGAGTAACCAGTTTAGTTTGAGGCCCAGAATGGGACAAGAGGTCCCGGGTTAAAGTGAGGCCCAGGTGTGGAATAGAGTATCCAGGTCCCAATGATGCCTGGGTGAGGACCAGAGTCACTAGGGCCATGAAAGCCCAGATGGGGAACAGAATCACTATGTCCTGGTGAGGCATAGAATAAGACCACAGTCACCAGTATCAGGTGTGCCCCTTGTGGGAACCAGAGCCACTCTATCCAGCTGAGTCCCAGGTCCATGTGAGGCCCACGTGAGCACCAGATTCATCAGGTCGAATTGAGGCATAGCTGGGGACAAGAGTCACCAGGTCTGGTTGCGGCCTAGGTGGGGCAAATTCAGCAGTTCTGAGTTAGGTCAAAGTGGGGACAAGAGACACCAGGTCCAGGTGAGGCAAAACTGAGGAAGAGTCACCAGATCCAGGTGAGGTCCATGTTGGAAAGAGTCACCAGGTCCTGGAGATGTCGAGGTGGGGACAAGAGTCACCAGATCCAGGTGAATTCCAGGTGGGGACCAGAGTCTCCAGATCCAGGTGAACCCAGGTGGGGACCAGAGTCACTAGGTCCAGATTAGGCCCAGGTGAAGATCAGAGTTAACAGGTACACGTGAGACCCCGGCGGGGATCACAGCCAAAATTCCACGTGAGGCCGGCTTGGGGACCATGGTCAACAGGTCTACCTGAGGCCCAGGTGTGGAACACTGTAAGCCTGTCTGGGTGAGTCCCCAGTAGTGACAAGAGTCACCACGTCCAGTTGAGGCCAAATTGGGGACCAGGATCACCAGGTACAGGGGAGGCCTTTGAAAGAACCTGAGTCAACAGTTCGAGGTCAGCCGCAGGTGGCAACCAGGTTCAGCACGTCCAAGTCAGGCCAATGTTGGGTTCACAGTCACTAGGGCACGGTGAGACCCAGAGGGGGACCAGAGTCAACTGGTCCAGGTGAGGTCCAGTTGTGGAACACAGTCACCGGGTCCCAATTTTGTCCACTTGAAGACCATGGACAACAGGGCCAGGGGAGGGCCGGATGGGGACCGGAGTCCCCAAATCCAGGTGAAGCCCAGGTGGGGACCACAGTCACAAGATCCAGGGTAGTCTCAGGTGCAGACCAGAATCACCAGGTCCTGGTGAGGTGCAGAAGGCAACCACAGTCACCAGGTCCCGGTGAGGCAAGGTGCGTACCAGATTCTCGAGGTACATGAGAAGCTAGAAACACTGTAGCCACCAGTTCCACATGATGTCCATGTGGGAACGAGAATCACCAGTTACAGGTGAGGACCAGGTGGGGATCTGACTCACCATGTCCAGTTGAGACCCTGGTGGAAACCAGTGTCACCATGTCCAGGTGTGGACCCGGTGAAGACCAGAGTTAACAGGTCTGGCTGGGTCACTCTTAGTGAACAGTGTAACCATATCCTGATGCTACTCAGGTGGGTACCAGATACAAGATCCTGGTGAGGCCCAGGTGGGACCAGAGACATGAGGTCCAGGTGAGGTCCCCATTGGAACCACAGTCACCATGTCTTGTGAGGCCATGCTTAGAATCAGAGTCACTAGTTACAGGTGAGGCCCAGGTGGAGCCAGAGTCACCTGGTATAGAAGAGTCCAAAGTCAGGACCAGAGTTACAAGGATCAGGCAGTCCCAGGGGGAATAGAGTAACCATGTCCCTGTGATGACCAGGTAGAACCAGAGTCACCAGGTCCAGATGAGGCGCAGGTGAGGACCATGTTCACTAGGTCCCGGTGAGGCCCAGTTGAGGACCAGAGTCAGCAGGTCAAGCTGAGCCCTAGAGGGGTACCAGATTCACCTGGTCTTGGTGCCGTCCAGATGGGGACCAGAGTCACCATGTCAGGGAGAGGCCCAGAGGGGATCCAGAGTCATCATGTCCAGGTGAGTCTCAGGTGTGGAACAGAGTATCCAGGTCATAATGGTCCACAGGTTAGGACCAGAGTCACCAGATCTGGGTGAGGCCAAGTTAGGATCAGAGTCAATAGTTCCAGGTGAGGCCAAGAAGGAGTCCACAGCAATCAGGTCCAGATGGGGAAAAAAGTCACCAGGACTGGGTGAGGCCCAGATGGAGACACAGATTCACCAGGTCCAGGTGATTCCCAGGTGGTGACCAGAGTTACCAGATTCACCAGGTCCAGGTGATTCCCAGATTGTGACCAGAATTACCAGATACACCAGGTCCAAGTGAGGCACACGTAGGGGCCTGTGTCACCAGGTATGGGTGAGGCCCAAGTGGCAACCCCACTCACGAGGTCCAGGTGAGGCCTACCTGCAGGCCATGCAAAGTAACCGGGTCCTGATAATGCCAAGGTAGGGACCAGAGTTACCAGGTCCAGGTGAGGCCAACCTGCAGGCCATGCAGTGGCACCAGGTCACCATGATGCCCAGGTAGGGACCAGAGTAACCAGGTCCAAATGAGGCCAAAATGGAGCATATTCTCTAGGTCCAGCTGAGGCCCAGTTGAGGACCAGAGACACCAGATCTGGTTTAGGCCTAGAGGGGTACCAGAATCCCCTGGTCCAGGTGACATCCAGATGGGGACCAGAGTCACCAGGTCAGGGTGAGGCCCAGAGAGGTTCCAGAGTCATCATGTCCAGGTGAGGCTCAGGTGTGGAACAGAGTCCGCAGGTACCAATGTTGCCCAGGTGAGGACCAGAGTCACCAGGCCTGAGTCACGCGCAGAGAGGATAACAGTCACCAGTTCCAGATGAGGCCAAGAAAGTGTCCAAAGCAATCAGGTCCAGGTGGGGAACAAGGTCACCAGGACTGGTTGAGGCCCAGATGGGGAAGAGATTCACCAGGCCCGGGTGAGGCCCAGGTGGTGACCAGAATCCCCGGGTCTGGGAGAGGACCATGTAAGGACCAGATTCACCAGGTCCAAGAGAACCACCAGGTATGGGTGAAGCTCAGGTGGCAACCCCACTCACCAGGTCCAGGTGAGGCCAACCTGCAAACCACAGTCAGCAGATCCAGGTTAGGCCCTAGTGGGGACCGGTGTCACCAGGTAAATGTGAGTATACAAGAACACCACAGTCACCAGGTCCAGGTGTGGTTCATGTGGGAAGAGTCACAAAGTCCAGGTGAGACCCAGGTGTGGATGACAGTCTCCAGGTCCAGATTGAGGCCTAGGTGGGGGGACCAGTGTCATTGGTACGAGTTGAGGCCAAAGTATGGAGGAAAGTTATCATGTCCAAGTGAGGCCCAGCTTGGGAACAGAGTAACCACGTCCCATTGATGCCAGGTGGGAAAAGAGTCACAAGGTCCAGACGAGGCCTAAGAGATGAGTAGATTCACCAGGTCCTGTTGAGGCCCAGTTGAGGATCAGTGTCCCCAGCTCTGGGTGATTCCCAGAGGGGGACCAGAGTCACCCGTTTCTGGTGTGAGTCAGGTGGGGACCAGAGTCACCACGTCAGGATGAGGCCCAGAGGGGAACGAGAATCACTAGGTCCAGGTGAGGTCCCGATGTAGAACTGAGAAAACAGGTCCCATGATGCACATAGGAGGACCTGAGTCACCAGGCCCAGGGGAGGTCCCTGTGGGAACCAGTCACCTCGTCCAGGTGAGGCCCAGGTGGGACCACAGTCACCAGGTCCAGGTGAGGCCCAGGTATATAAGAGAGTATCCAGGTCCCAATGATGCCCAGGTAAGGACCAGAGTCAACAGGTCCAGATGAGGCGCAGGTGGGAAGCATGTTCACTAGGTTCCGGTGAGGCCCAGTTGAGGACCAGAGTCACCAGGTCTAGTTGAGGCCTAGAGGTTTTCCAGATTCACCTGGTCTCGGTGACATCCAGATGGGGACCAGAGTCACAATGTCAGGGTGAGATCAAGAGGGGATCCAGAGTCATCATGTGCAGGTGAGGCTCAGGCGTGGAACAGAGTATACAGGTCATAATGGTCCACAGGTGAAGACCAGAGTCACCAGATCTGGCTGAGGCCCAGTTAGGATCAGAGTCATCAGTTCCAGGTGAGGCCAAGAAGGAGTCCACAGCAATCAGGTCCAGGTGAGGAACAAAGACACCAGGACCTGGTGAGGCACAGATGGGGACCAGATTCACCAGGTCCAGGTGAGGCCGAGGTGGTGACCAGGGTTACCAGTTCCAGGTGATGATAAGGTAAGGACCAGATTCACCAGGTCCAATTTCGGCCCACGTGGGGACCTTTGTCAACAGGTATGGGTGAGGCCCAGATGGCAACCCCACTCACCATGTCCAGGTGAGGCCCAGGTATATAAGAGAGTATCCAGGTCCCAATGATGCCCAGGTAAGGACCAGAGTCAACAGGTCCAGGAGAGGCCAAAATATGGATCAGAGTCATTGGGTTCCAGGTGAGGCCAGATGGAGACCACAGTAACTAGGTCCAGGAGAGCACCATATGGGAACCAGAGCCACCAGATCCAGGTGAGGTCCAGATGGGATCACAGTCACAAGGTCCAGTTGAGGCGCAGGTGCAACAGGATTCACCAAGTCCAGGTGAGGCCCAGGTGGCGACCAGTCACCAGAACCAGGTGCGGACCAGCTAAGGACCAGATTCACCAGGCCGAAGTGATGCCGAAAGGGTGACCAGAGTCACCAGGTAAGGGTGAGACACAGAGGGGAAACCAGAATAACCAGTTCAGTTTGAGGCCCAGAATGGGACCAGAGGTCCCTGGTCAAAGTGAGGCCCAGGTGTGGAATATAGTTTCCAGTTCCCAATGATGCCTGGGTGAGGACCAGAGTCACTAGGGCCATGCAGGCCCAGATGGGGAACAGAATCACTAGGTCCTGGTTGGGCATAGATAAGACCACAGTCAGCAGTATCAGGTGAGCCCATTGTGGGAACCAGAGCCACTCAATCCAGCTGAGTGCCAGGTCCATGTGAGGCTCACGTGAGGACCAGATTCATCATGTCGAATTGAGGCATAGCTGGGGACAAGTGTCACCAGGTCTGGGTGCGGCCTAGGTGGGGCAAGATTCAGCAGTTCTGAGTTAGGTCAAAGTGGGGACGAGAGACACCAGGTCCAGGTGAGGCCAAACTGAGGGCCAGAGTCACCAGATCCAGGTGAGGTCCATGTTGGAAAGAGAGTCACCAGGTCCAGGAGAGGTCCAGGTGGGGACCAGAGTCACCAGATGCAGGTGAAGCCCAGTTGGGGACCAGTCACCGATCGAGGTGAAGCCCAGGTGGGGAACAGAGTCACTAGGTCCAGATGAGGCCCAGGTGAGGACCAGAGTTACCAGGTACACGTGAGGACCCGGTGGGGATCAGAGGCAACAGGTCCATGTGAGGCCGGCTTGGGGACCATGATCAACAGGTCTACTTGAGACTCAGGTGTGGAACACAGTAACCAGGTCCAGGTGAGTCCCCGGTGGTGACAAGGGTCACCACGACTTGGTAAGGCCCAGGTGGGGACCTGGATCACCAGGTCCAGGGGAGGCCCTTGAAAGAACCAGAGTCAACAGTTCGAGGTAGGCGCAGGTGGCAACCAGGGTCAGCAGGTCCAAGTCAGGCCAAAGTGGTGTTCACAGTCACTAGGGTACGGTGAGACCCAGAGGGGGACCAGAGTCACCAGGTCCAGGTGAGGTCCAGTTGTGGAACACAGTCACTGGGACCCAAATTTGGCCCAGTTGAGGACCATGGTCAACAGGGCCAGGTGAGGCCGAGATGGGGACCGGGGTCCCCAAATCCAGGTGAAGCCCAGGTGGGGACCACCGTCACCAGATCCAGGGTAGCCTCAGGTGCAGACCAGAATCACCAGGTCCAGGTGTGGTGCAGGTGGCAACCACACGCACCAGATCCCGGTGAGGCCCTGGTGGGGACCAGAGTCACGAGGTACATGAGAAGCTAGAAACACTGCAGCCACCAGGTCCACATGATTCCATGTGGGAACGAGAATCACCAGTTACAGGTGAGGACCAGGTGGGGATCCGACTTACAATGTCCAGGTGAGGCCCATGTGGGAACCAGTGTCACCATGTCCAGGTGTGGCCCAGGTGAAGACCAGAGTTAATAGGTCCATCTGGGTCACTGTTAGTGAACAGTGTAACCATATCCTTTTTTTTTATTATTTTTTTTATTTTTTTTTATTGGTGTTCAATTTACTAACATACAGAATAACCCCCAGTGCCCGTCACCCATTCACTCCCACCCCCCCGCCCTCCTCCCCTTCCAATACCCCTAGTTCGTTTCCCAGTGTTAGCAGTATCCTGATGCTACCCAGGTGGGTACCAGAGACACCAGGTCCTGGTGAGGCCCAGGTGGGACCAGAGACCTGAGGTCCGGGTGGGGTCCAGATGGGAACCACAGTCACCAGGTCAGGTGAGGCCATGTTTAGGATCAGAGTCACCAGTTACAGGTGAGGCCCAGGTGGAGCCAGAGTCACCTGGTACAGAAGAGGCCAAAGTCAGGACCAGAGTTACCAGGATCAGGTCAGTCCCAGTGGGGAATAGAGTAACCTTGTCCCGATGAAGCCCAGGTAGAACCAGAGTCACCAAGTCCAGATGAGGCGCAGGTGGGGAGCATGTTCACTAGGTCCCGTTGAGGCCCAGTTGAGGACCAGAGTCACCAGGTCAAGTTGAGGCCTAGAGGGATACCAGATTCACCTGGTCTAGGTGACACCCGGATGGGGACCAGAGTCATCATGTCAGGGTGAGGCCCTGAGGGGATCCAGAGTCATCATGTCCAGGTGAGGCTCAGGTGTGGAACAGAGTATCCAGGTCATAATGGTCCATAGGAGAGGACCAGAGTCACCAGATCTGGGTGAGCCCCACTTAGGATCAGAGTCACCAGTTCCAGTTGAGGCCAAGAAGGAGTCCACAGCAATCAGGTCCACGTGGGGAACAAAGTCACCAGGACTGGGTGAGGCCCAGATGGGGACCAGATTCACAAGGTCCAGGAGATTCCCAGATGATGACCAGAGTTACCAGTTCCGGGTGAGGACCAAGTAAGGACCATATTCACCAGGTCCAAGTGAGGCCCACGTGGGGACCTGTGTCACCAGGTATGGGTGAGGCACAGGTGGCAACCCCACTCACCAGGTCACGGTGAGGCCAACCTGCAGGCCATGCAGAGGAACCTTGTCACGATGATGCCCAGGTAGGGACCAGATTTACCAGGTCCAGGTGAGGCCAACGTGCAGGCCATGCAGTGGAAACATGTCCCGATGATGCCCAGGTAGGGACCAGAGTTACCAGGTCCAGGTGAGGCCCAGATGGAGCATATTCACTAGGGTCAGGTGAGGCCCAGTTGAGGACCAGAGGCAACAGATCTCGATGCGGACTAGAGGGGTACCAGAATCACCTGGTCCAGGTGACATCCAGATGGGGACCAGAATCACCAGTTCAGGTTGAGGCCCAGAGGGGTTCCAGAGTCATCATGTCCAGGTGAGGCTCTGGAGTGGAACAGAGTCACCAGGTACCAATGATGCCCAGGTGAGGACCAGAGTCACCAGATCTGGGTGAGACCCAGTTAGGATCAGAGTCACCAGTTCAAAGTGAGGCCAAGAAGGAGTCCACAGCAATCAGGCCCAGGTGGGGAACAAAGTCACCAGGACTCAGTGAGGCACAGATGGGGACCAGATTACCAGGTCCAGGTTATTCCCAGGTGGTGACTAGAGTTACCAGTTCCGGGTGAGGTCCAGGTATGGACCGGATTCACCAGGTCCAAGTGAGGCCCACGTGGGGACCTGTGTCACCAGGCATGTGTGAGGCCCAGTTGTCAACCCCACTCACCAGGTCCAGGTGAGGGCAACCTGCAGGCCATGCAGAGGAACCATGTCCCGATGATGCCCAGGTAGGGACTAGAGTTACCAGGTCCAGGTGAGGCCAACCTGCAGGCCATGCAGTGGAACCATGTCCCGATGAAGCCCAGGTAGGGACCAGAGTTACCAGGTCCAGGTGAGGCCATCCTGCAGGTCATGCAGTGGAGCCATGTCCCGATGATGCCCAAGAAGGGACAAGAGTCACCAGGTCCAAATGACGCCCAGATGGAGCATATTCACTAGGTCCAGGTGAGGCCCAGTTTCGGACAGAGTCACCAGATCTTGTTGAGGCCTAGAGGGGTACCAGAATAACCTGGTACAAGTGACATTCAAATGGTGACCAGAGTCACCAGGTCAGGGTGAGGCCCAGAGAGGCTCCAGAGTCATCATGTCCAGGTGAAGCTCAGGTGTCAACACAGTGTCCAGGTCATAGAGGTCCACAGGTGAGAAACAGAGTGACCAGATCTGGGTGACGCGCAGATAGGATAAGAGTCACCATTTCCAGGTGAGGCCAAGAAAGACCCACAGCAATCAGGTCCAGGTGGGGAACACAGTCACCAGGACTGGATGTGGCCCAGATGGTGAGCAGATTCACCAGGTCCAGGTGAGTCCCAGGTGGTGACAAGAGTCCCCCTGTCTGGGAGCGGACCACGTAAGGACCAGATTCACCAGGTCCAAGAGGCCCACGTGGGGAACTGAGTCACCAGGTATGGGGTGGCAACCCGACTCACCAGGTCCAGGTGAAGCCAACTTTCAGGCCAGAGTCACCAGATCCACGTGAGGCCCAAGTGGGGACCGGAGTCACCAGGTAAATGTGCGTCTACAAGAACACCACAGTCACCAGATCCAAGTGTGGTTCATGTGGGAACGAGAGTCACCAGGTCCAGGTGAGAACCAGGTGGGGACCAGAGTCACCAGGTCAGGATTGAAGCCTAGGTGGGGGGACCAGAGTCATCAGGACCAGTTGAGGCCAAAGTGTGAAGCAAAGTTATCATGTCCAGGTGAGGCCCAGGTGGGGAATACAGTAACCATGTCCCATTGATGCCAGGTGGGAAAAGAGTCACAAGGTCCCGGTGAGGCGCAGGTGGCAACAGGATTGACCAAGTCCAGGTGAGGACCAGGTGGCGAACAGACACCAGATCCATGTGCGGACCAGCTAAGGACCAGATTCACCAGGCTCAATGAAACCCAAGGAGTGACCAGATTTACCAGGTAAGGGTGAGGCCCAGAGGGGGAACCAGAGTAACCAGTTTAGTTTGAGGCCCAGAATGGGACCAGAGATCCGTGGTGAAAGTGAGGCCCAGGTGTGGAATAGAGAATCCAGGTCCGAATGATGCATGGGTGAGGACCAGAGTCACTAGGGCCATGCAGGCCCAGATGGCGAACAGAATCACTAGGTCCTGGTGAAGCATAGAAAAAGAACACAGTCACCAGTATCAGGTGAGCCCCTTGTGGGAACCAGAGCAACTCTATCCAGCTGAGTCCCAGGTCCATGTGAAGCCCACGTGAGGACCAGATTCATCAGGTCGAATTGAGGCATAGCTGGGGACAAGAGTCCAGGTCTGGGTGCCGCCTAGGTGGGGCAAGATTCAGCAGTTCTGAGTTAGGTCAAAGTGGGGACGAGAGACACCAGGTCCACGTGAGGACAAACTGAGTACCAGAGTCAACACATCCAGGTGAGGTCCATGTTGTAAAGAGAGTCACCAGGTCCAGGAGAGGTCCAGGTGGGGACCAGAGTCACCAGATCGAGGTGAAGCCCAGGTGGGACCAGAGTCACTAGGTGCAGATGAGGCCCAGGTGAGGACCAGAGTTACCAGGTACACGTGAGGATCCGGTGGGGATCAGAGGCAACAGGTCCATGTGAGGCCGGCTTGGGGACCATGGTCAACACGTCCACTTGAGACCCAGGAGTGGAACACAGTAAGCAGGTCCAGGTGAGTCCCCCGTGGTGACAAGTGTCACCACGTCCAGGTGAGGCCCAGGTGGGGACCAGGATCACCAGGTCCAGGGGAGGCCCTTGAAAGAACCAGAGTCAACAGTTCGAGTTCAGGCGCAGGTGGCAACCAGGGTCAGCAGGTCCAAGTCAAGCCAAAGTGGACTTCGCAGTTACGAGGGCACGGTGAGACCAAGAGGGGGAGCATAGTCACCTGGTCCCGGTGAGGTCCAGTTGTAGAACACAGTCACCAGGTCCCAATTTTGCCCAGTTGAGGACCATGGTCAACAGGGCCAGGTGAGGCCCAGATGGGGACCGGAGTCCCGAAATCCAGGTGAAGCCCAGGTGGGGACCACAGTCACCAGATCCAGGGTAGTCTCAGGTGCAGACCAGAATCACCAGGTCCAGGTGTGGTGCAGGTGGCAACCAAACTCACCCGTTCCCGGTAAGCACTGGTGGGGACCAGAGTCAGGAGGTACATGAGAAGCTAGAAACACATGGGATCCCTGGGTGGCGCAGCGGTTTGGCGCCTGCCTTTGGCCCAGGACGCGATCCTGGAGACCCGGGATCGAATCCCACGTCGGGCTCCCGGTGCATGGAGCCTGCTTCTCCCTCTGCCTGTTTTCTGCCTCTCTCTCTCTCTGTGACTCTCATAAATAAATAAAAATTAAAAAAAAAGATGCTAGAAACACTGCGGCCAACAGGTCCACATGATCTCCATGTGGGAACGAGAATCACCAGTTACAGGTGAGGACCAGGTGGGGATCTGACTCACAATATCCAGGTGAGACCCAGGGGGGAAACAGTGTCACCATGTCCAGGTGTGGCCCAGGTGAAGACCAGAGTTAATAGGTCCGGCTGGGTCACTGTTAGTGAACAGTGTAACCATATCCTGATGCTACCCAGGTGGGTAGCAGAGACACCAGGTCCTGGTGAGGCCCAAGTGGGACCAGAGACATGCGGTCCATGTGAGGTCCCGATGGGAACCACAGTCACCAGGTCAGGAGAGGCCATGCTTAGATTCTGAGTCACCAGTTACAGGTGAGGCCCAGTTGGAGCCAGAATCACCTGGTACAGAGAGGCCAAAGTCATGGCCAGAGTTACCAGGATCAGGTCAGTCCCAGTGGGGAACAGAGTAACCATGTCCCGTTGATGCCCAGATAGAACAAGCGTCACAGGTCCAGATGAGGCGCAGGTGGGGAGGATATTCGCTAGTTCCCGGTGAGGCCCAGTTGAGGACCAGAGTCACCAGTTCTAGTTGAGGCCTAGAGGGGTACCAGATGCACCTGGTCTAGGTGACATCCAGATGGGGACCAGAGTCAACATGTCAGGCTGAGGCCCAGAGGGGACCAGAGTTATCATGTCCAGGTGAGGCTCAGGTGTGGAACAGAGTATCCAGGTCATAATGGTCCACAGGTGAGGACCAGAGTCACCAGACCTGGGAGAGGCCCAGTTAGGATCAGAGTTACCACTTCCAGGTGAGGCCAAGAAGGTGTCCACAGCAATCAGGTCCAGGTCGGGAACAAAGTCACCAGGACTAGGTGATGCCCATGTGGTGACCAGATTTACCAGTTCTGGGTGAGGACTAGGTAAGGACCACATTCACCAGGTCCAAGTGAGGCCTACGTGGGGACCTGTGTCACCAGGCATGGGTAATATCCAGGTGGGAACCCCACTCACCAGGTCAAGATGTCCCGATGATGCCCAGGTAGGGACCAGAGTTACCAGGTCCAGGTGAGGCAAAGAAAGAGTCCACAGCAATCGGGTCCAGGTGGGGAACAAAGTAACCAGGACTGGGTGAGGCCCAGATGCGGACCAGATTCACCTTGTCCAGGTGAGGTCCAGGTGATGACCAGAGTCCCCAGGTTGGGAGAGGACCAGGTAAGGACCAAATTCACCAGATCTGCGTGACGCGCAGATAGGATTAGTGTCACCAGTACCAGGTGAGACCAAGAAAGAGTCCATAGCAACCAGGTCCAGGTGGGGAACAAATTCAGCAGGACTGGGTGAGGCCCAGATGGGGACCTGATTCATCAGGTCCATGTGAGGCCCAGGTGGTGACCAGCGTCCCCGATTCTGGGAGAAGAGCAGGTAAGGACCAGATTCACCAGGTCCAAGAGGCCCCGTGGGGACCTCTGTCACTTGGTATGGGTGAGGCCAAGGTGGCACCCCACTCACCAAGTCCAGGTAAGGCAAACCTGCAGGCCAGAGTCACCAGATCCAGGTGAGGCCCTAGTGTGGACCGGAGTCACCAGGTAAATGTGAGTCTACAAGAACACCACAGTCACCAGGTCCAGGTGTGGTTCATGTGGGAACGAGAGTCACCACGTCCAGGTGAGAAGCAGCTGAAGACCCGAGATAATAGGTCCGGCTGGGTCACTGTTAGTGAACAGTGTAACCATATCCCGATGCTACCCAGGTGGGTACCAGAGACACTAGGTCCTGGTGAGGCCCAGGTGGGACCAGAGACATGAGGTCCAGGTGAGTTACCGATGTGAACCACAGTCACCAGGTCAGCTGAGGCCATGCATAGGATGAGAGTCACCAGTTACATGTGAGGCCAAGAAAGAGTCCACAGCAAATAGGTCCAGGTGTGGAACAAAGTCACCAAGAATGGGTGAGGCCCAGATGGGGATCAGATTCACCAGGTCCAGGTGAGGCCCAGGTGGTGACCAGAGACCCCGGTTCTGTGAGAGGACCAGGTAAGGACCGGATTCACCAGGTCCAAGAGGCCCACGTGGGGACCTGAGTCACCAGGTATGGGTGAGGCCCAGGTGGGAACCCACTCAGGAGGTCCAGGTGAGGCCAACCTGCAGGCCAGAGTCACCAGATCCAGGTGAGGCCCTAGTGAGGCCAGAGTCACCAGGTTAATGGGAGTCTACAAGTACACCACAGTCACCAGGTCCAGGTGTGGTTCATGTGGGAACGAGAGTCACAAGGTCCAGGTGAGACCCAGGTGTGGATGACAGTCTCCAGGTCCAGATTGAGGCCTAGGTGGGGGGACCAGAGTCATCGGGACGAGTTGAGGCCAAAGTATGGAGCAAAGTTATCATGTCCAAGTGAGGCCCAGGTGGGGAACAGAGTAAAAATGTCCCAATGATGCCAGGTGGGAAAAGAGTCACAAGGTCCAGACGAGGCCTAAGTGAGGAGTAGATTCACCAGGTCCTGTTGAGGCCCAGTTGAGGATCAGTGTCCCCAGCTCTGGGTGATTCCCAGAGGGGGACCAGAGTCACCCGGTTCTGGTGTGAGTCAAGTGGGGACCAGAGTCACCACGTCAGGATGAGGCCCAGAGTGGGACGAGAGGCACTAGGTCCAGGTGAGGCCCCGATGTGGAACTGAGAAACCAGGTCCCATGATGCCCATATGAGGACCTGAGTCACCAGGTACAGGTGAGGTCCCTGTGGGAACCCGTCACCTCGTCCAGGTGAAGCCCAGGTGGGACCATAGTCAACAGGTCCAGGGGAGGTCAAAATATATAAGAGAGTATCCAGATCCCAATGATGCCCAGGTAAGGACCAGAGTCAACAGGTCCAGGAGAGGCCCAAATATGGATCAGAGTCATTGTGTTCCAGGTGAGGCCAGATGGAGACCACAGGAACCAGGCCCAGGGGAGCCCCATATGGGAACCAAGCAACCAGTTCCAGGTGAGGTCCAGGTGGGACCACAGTTACAAGGACCAGGTGAGGCGCACGGGGTAACAGGATTCACCGAGTCCAGGTGAGGCCCAGGTGGCGACCAGTCACCATCCAGGTACGGACCTGCTAAGGATCAGATTCACCAGGTCCAGGTGAAGCCCAAGGGGTGACCAGAGTCACCAGGTAAGGGTGAGGTTCAGAAGGGTAACCAGAATAACCAGTTTAGTTTGAGGCCCAGAATGGGACCAGAGGTCCCTGTTCAAAGTGAGGCCCAGGTGTGGAATAGAGTATCCAGGTACCAATGATGCCTGAGTGAGGACCAGAGTCACTATGGCCATGCAGGCCCAGATGGAGAACAGAAGCACTAGGTCCTGGTGAAACATAGAGTATGACCACAGTCAGCAGTATCAGGTGAGCCCCTTGTGGGAACCAGAGCCACTCTTTCCAGCTGAGTCCCAGGTACATGTGAGGTCCACGTGAGGACCAGATTCATCAGGTCGAATTGAGGAATAGCTAGGGACAAGAGTCACCAGGTCTGGGTGCGTAATAGGTGGGGCAAGATTCAGCAGTTCTGAGTTAGGTCAAAGTGGGCAAGAGAGACACCAAGTCCAGGAGAGGTCCAGATTGGGACCAGAGTCACCAAATCCAGGTGAAGTCCAGATGGTGACCAGAGTCTCCAGATCCAGGTGAAGCCCAGGTGGGGACCAGAGTCTCTAGGTCCAGATGAGGCCCAGGTGAGGACCAGAGTTACCAGGTACACGTGAGGCCCCGGTGGGGATCAGAGGCAACAGGCCCATGTGAGGCCGGCTTGGGGACCATGGTCAACAGGTCTTCTTGAGGCCCAGGTGTGGAACACAGTAAGCAGGTCCAGGTGAGTCCCCATGGTGACAAGAGTCACCACGTCCAGGTGAGGCCCAGGTTCGGACCAGGATCACTAGGTACAGGGGAGGCCCTTGAAAGAACCAGAGTCAACAGTTCGAGGTCAGGCGCAGGTTTCAACCAGGGTCAGCAGGTCTAAGTCAGGCCAAAGTGGGGTTCACAGTCACTAGGGCATGGTGAGACTCATAGGGGCACCAGAGTCACGTGGTCCAGGTGAGGTACAGTTGTGGAACACAGTCATAGGGTCCCAATTTTGCGCAGTTGAGGACCATGGTCAACAGGGCCAGGTGAGGCTCAGATGGGGACCAGAGTCCCCAAATCCAGGTGAAGCCGAGGTGGGGACCACAGTCACCAGATCCAGGGTAGTCTCAGGTGCAGACGAGAATCACCAGGTCCAGGTGAGGTGCAGGTGGCAACCACACTCACCTGGTCCCTGTGAGGCCCTGGTGGGGACCAGTGTCACAAGGTACATGACAAACTAGAAACACCGCAGCTACCAGGTACACATGATGTCCATGTGGGAATGAGAATCAACATTTATAGGTTAGGACCAGGTGGGTATCTGACTCACCATTTCCAGGTGAGACCCAGGTGGGAACGAGTGTCACCATATCCAGGTGTGGCCCAGGTGAAGACCAGAGTTAATAGGTCCGGCTCGGTCACTGTTAGTGAACAGTGTAACCATATCCTGATGCTACCCAGGTGGGTACCAGAGACACCAGGTCCTGGTATGAGGACGATGTGAGGTCCCGATGGGAACCACAGTCATAAGGTCAGGAGAGGCCATGATTTGGATCAGAGTCACCAGTTACAGGTGAGGCCCTGGTGGAGCCAGAGTCACCTTGTACAGAAGAGGCGAAAGTCAGGAGCAGAGTTACCAGGACCAGGTCAGTCCCAGTGGGGAACAGAGTAACCATGTCCCGATGATGCCCAGGTAGACCCAGCGTCACCAGATCCAGATGAGGCGCAGGTGGGGAGCATATTCATAGGTCTCGGTGACACCCAGTTGAGGACCAGTGTCACCAGGTCTATTTGAGCCCTAGAGGGGTAACAGATGCACCTGGTCTAGGTGACATCCAGATGAGGACCAGAGTCACCATGTCAGGCTGAGGCCCAGAGGGGATCCAGAGTCATTATGTCCAGGTGAGGCTTAGGTGTGGAACAGAGTCACCAGGTAACAATGATGCCCAGGTGAGGACCATAGTCACCAGGTCCAGATTGAGGCCTAGGTGGGGGGAACAGATTCATCAGGACAAGTTGAGGCCAAAGTGTGGAGCAAAGTTATCATGTCCAGGTGATGTCTAGGTGGGGAACAGAGTAACCATGTCCCATTGATGCCAGGTGGGAAAAGAGCCACCAGGTCCAGACGAGACCTAAGTGAGGACTAGATTCACCAGGTCCTGTTGAGGCCCAGTTGAGCACCAGTGTCCCCAGCTCGGGGTGACTCCCAGAGGGGGACCAGAGTCACCCGGTTCTGGTGATATCCAGGTGTGGACAAGACTCACCACGTCAGCGTGAGGCCCAGAGGGGGACGAGAATCACTAGTTTCAGGTGAGGCCCCGATGTGGAGCTGAGAAAAAAGGTCCCATAATGCCCAAATGAGGACATGAGTCACCAGTTCCAGGTGAGGTCCCTGTGGGAACCAGTCACCTCGTCCTGGTGAGGCCTAGGTGGGACCACAGTCAACAGGTCCATGTGAGGCCCAGGTATATAAGAGAGTATCCAGGTCCCAATGATGCCCAGGTAAGGACCAGAGTCAACAGGTCCAGGAGAGGCCCAAATATGGATCAGAGTCATTGTGTTCCAGGTGAGGCCAGATGGAGACCACAGGAACCAGGTCCTGGAGACCCCCATATGGGAACCAGAGCCACCAGATCCAGGTGATGTCCAGGTGGGACCACAGTCACAAGGTCCAGGTGAGGCGCAGGTGGCAACAGGATTCACCAAGTCCAGGTAGGTCCAGGTGGCGACCAGTCACCAAATCCAGGTGCGGACCAGCTAAGGACCAGATTCACCAGGTCCATGTGAAGACCAATGGGTGACCAGAGTCACCAGGTAAGGGTGAGGCCCAGAGGGGGAACCAGAGTAACCAGTTTAGTTTGAGGCCCAGAATGGGACCAGAGGTCCCTGGTCAAAGAGAGGCCCAAGTGTGGAATAGAGTATCCAGTTCCCAATGATTCCTGGGTGAGGACCAGAGTCACTAGGGCCATGCAGGGCCAGATGGGGAACAGAATCACTAGGTCCTGGTGAGGCATAGGATAAGACCACAGTCACCAGTCTCAGCTGAACCCCTTGGGGGAACAAGAGCCACTCTATCCAGCTGAGTCCCAGGTCCATGTGAGGCCCACGTGAGGGCCAGATTCATCTGGTCGAATTGAGGGATAGCTGGGGACAAGAGTCACCATGTCTTTGTGCGGCCTAGGTGGGGCAAGATTCAGCAGTTCTGAGTTAGGTCAAAGTGAGGACGAGAGACACCAGGTCCAAGTGAGGCCAAACTGAGGACCAGAGTCACCAGATCCCGGTGAGGTCCATGTTGGAAAGAGAGTCACCAGGTCCAGGAGAGGTCCATGTGGGGACCAGAGTCACCAGATCCAGGTGAAGTCCAGGTGCGGACAAGAGTCAGCAGATCCAGGTGAGCCCAGGTGGGGAACACAGTAACCATGTCCCATTGATGCCAGGTGGGAAAAGAGTCACAAGGTACAGATGAGGCCTAAGTGAGGAGTAGATTCACCAGGTCCTGTTGAGGCCCATTTTAGGACCAGTGTCCCCAGCTCCGGGTGAGTCCCAGAAGGGGAGCAGAGTCACCCGGTTTCGTGATATCCAGGTGGGGACCAGAGTCACCACGTCAGGGGAAGCCCAGAGGGGGACGAGTTTCACTAGGTTCAGGTGAGGCCCCAATGAGGAACTGAGAAACCAGGTCCCATGATGCCCATATGAGGACCTGATTCACCAGGTCCAGGTGAGGCCAAACTGAGGACCAGAGTCACCAAATCCAGGTGAAGCCAAGATGGGGACCAGAATCACTAGGTCCAGATGAGGCCCAAGTGAGGACCAGTGTTACCAGGTACACGTGATGCCCCGGTGGGAATCAGAGGCAACAGGTCCATATGAGGTCAGCTTCGGTACCATGGTCAACAGGTCTACTTGAGGCCCAGGTGTGGAACACAGTAACCAGGTCCAGGTGAGTCCCCGGTGGTGACAAGAGTCACCACGTCCAGGTGAGTCCCAGGGGGGGACCAGGATCACCAGGTACAGGGGAAGCCCTTGAATGAACCAGAGTCAACAGTTCGAGGTCAGGCGCAGGTGTCAACCAGGGTCAGCAGGTCCAAGTCAGGCCAAAGTGGGATTCACAGTAACTAGGGCACGGTGAGACCCAGAGGGGGACCAGAGTCACCTGGTCCAGGTGAGGTCCAGGGGTGGAACACAGTTACCGGGTCCCAATTTTGCCAGTTGAGGACCATGTTTGACAGGGAAGGGTGAGGCCCAGATTGGGGATCCTCAATCTGGATCAGAGTCACCAGTTCCAGTTTAGGCTAAGAAGGAGTCCACAGCAATCAGGTCCAGATTGACGCCTAGGTCGGCGGACCAGAGTCATCAGGACCAGTTGAGGCCAAAGAGTGGAGCAAAGTTATCATGTCCAGGTGAGGCCCAGGTGGGGAACAGACTAACCATGTCCCATTGATGCCAGGTGGGAAAAGAGTCACAAGGTCCAGACGAGGCCTAAGTGAGGAGTAGGTTCACCAGGTCGTGTTGAGGCCCAGTTGAGGACCAGTGTCCACAGCTCCGGGTGATTACTAGAGGTGGACCAGAGTCACCCGGTTCTGGTGATATCCAGGTGGGGACCAGAGTCACCACGTCAGGGTGAGGTCCATAATGGGACGAGAATCACTAGGTCCAGGTGAGTCCCCGATGTGGAACTGAGAAACCAGGTCCCATGATGCCCATATGAGGACCTGAGTCACCAGGTCCAGGTAAAGTCCATGTGGGAACAGTCACCTCGTCCAGGTGAGGCCCAGGTGGTACCACAGTCAACAGGTCAAGGTTTGTCCCAGGTATATTCGAGAGTATCCAGGTCCCAATGATGCCCAGGTAAGGACCAGAGTCAACAGGTCCAGGAGAGGTCCAAATATGGATCACAGTCATTGTGTTCCAGGTGAGGCCAGATGGAGACCACAGGAACCAGGTCCAGGAGAGCCCCATGTGGGAACCAGAGCCACCAGATCCAGGTGAGGTCCAGGTGGGACCACAGTCACAAGGTCCAGGTGAGGCGCAGGTGGCAAGAGGATTCACCAAGTCCACGTGGGGCCCAGGTGACGACCAGTCAGCAGATCCAGGTGCGGACCAGCTAAGGACCAGATTCACCAGGCCCAAGTGAAGCCCAAGGGGTGACCAGAGTCACCAGGTAAGGGTGAGGCCCAGAGGGGGAACCAGAGTAACCAGTTTAGTTTGAGGACCAGAATGGGACCAGAGGTCCCTGGACAAAGTGAGGCCCAGTTGTAGAATAGAGTATCCAGGTCCCAATGATGCCTGGGTGAGGACCAGAGTCACTAGGGCCATGCAGGCCCAGATGGGGAACAGAATCACTAGGTCCTGGTGAGGCATAGGATAAGACCACAGTCACCAGTATCAGGTGAACCCCTTGTGCGAACCAGAGCCACTCTATCCAGCTGAGTCCCAGGACCAGGTGAGGCCCACGTGAGGACCAGATTCATCAGTTCGAATTGAGGCATAGCTGGGGACAAGAGTCACCAGGTTTGGGTGTGGCCTAGGTGGGGCGAGATTCAGCAGGTCTGAGTTAGGTCAAAGTGGGGACGAGAGACACCAGGTCCAGGTGAGGCCAAACTGAGGACCAGAGTCACCAGATCCAGGTGAGGTCCATGTTGGAAAGAGAGTCACCAGGTTCAGGAGAGGTCCATGTGGGGACCAGAGTCACCAGATCCAGGTGACTTCCAGGTGGGGACCAGAGTCACCAGATCCAGGTGAAGCCCAGGTGGGGACCAGAGTCACTAGGTCCAGATGAGTCCCAGGTGAGGACCAGAGTTACGAGGTACACGTGAGGCCCCGGTGGGGATCAGAGGCAGCAGGTCCTTGTGAGGCCGGCTTGGGGACCTTGCTCAACAGGTCTATTTGAGGCCCAGGTTTCGAACACAGTAACCAAGTCCAGGTGAGTCCCCGGTGGTGACAAAGGTCATCACGTCCAGGAGAGGCCCAGGAAGGGACCAGGATCACCAGGTCCAAGTAGGCCCTGGAAAGAACCAGAGTCAACAGTTAGAGGTCAATCGCAGGTGGCAGCCATGGTCAGAAGGGCCAAGGAAGGCCAAAGTGGGTTTCACAGTCACTAGGGCACGGTGAGACCGAGAGGGGGACCAGAGTCATCTGGTCCAGGTGAGGTCCAGTTGTGGAACACAGTCAACGGGTCCCAATATTGCCCAGTTGAGGACTATGGTCAACAGAGCCAGGTGAGACCCAGATGGGGACCAGAGTCCCCAAATCCAGGTGAAGCCCAGGTGGGGACCACAGTCACCAGATCCAGGGTAGTCTCAGGTGCAGACCAGAATCACCAGGTATATGTGAGGTGCAGGTGGCAACCACACACACCCAGTCCCGGTGAGGCCCCGGTGGGGACCAGAGACACGAGGTACGAGAGAAGCTTGAAACACTGCAGCCACCAAGTCCACATGATGTCCATGTGGGAACGAAAATCACCAGTTACAGGTGAGGACCAGGTGGGGATCCGACTCACCATGTCCAGGTGAGACCCACGTGGGAACCAGTGTCACCTTGTCCTGGGGTGCCCCAGGTGAAGACCATAGTTATTAGGTCCGGCTGATGAGTGTTAGTGAACAGTGTAACCATATCCTGATGCTACCCAGATGGGTACCAGAGACACCAGGTCCTGGTGAGGCCCAAGTGTAACCGGAGACATGAGGTCCAGGTGAGGTCCCGATGGGAACCACAGTCACCAGGTCAGGTGAGGCCATGCTTAGGATCAGAGTCACCAGTTACAGGTGAGGCCCAGGTGGAGCCAGAGTCACCTGGTACTGAAGAGGCCAAAGTCAGGACCAGAGTTACCAGGATCAGGTCAGTCCCAGTGGGTAATACAGTAACCATGTCCCAATGATGCGCAGGTAGAACCAGAGTCACCAGGTCCATCGAGGCACAGATGGGGAGAATATTCACTAGGTCCAGGTGAGGCCCAGATGAGGACCAGGCTCACCAGGTCTAGTTGAGGCCTAGAGGGGTACCAGATTCACCTGGTCTAGGGGACATCCAGATGGGGACCAGTCACCATATTAGGGTAAGGCCCAGAGGGGATCCAGAGTCATCATGTCCAGGTGAGGTTCAGGTGTTGACAGAGTATCCAGGTCATAATGGTCCACAGGGGAGGACCAGAGTCACCAGATCTGGGTGAGGCCCAGTTAGGAACAGAGTCACAAGTTCCAGGTGAGGCCAAGAAGGAGTCCACAGCAATCAGGTCCAAGTGGGGAACAAAGTAACCAGGACTGGGTGAGGCCCAGATGGGCACCAGATTCACCAGGCCCAGGTGATTCCCAGGTGGTGACCAGGTTACGAGTTAGGGGTGAGGACCAGGTAAGGACCAGATTCACCAGGTCCAAGTGAGGCCCACGTGGGACCTGTGTCACCAGGTATGGGTGAGGCCCAGGTGGCAAACGCACTCACCAGGTCCAGGTGACGCCAACCTGCAGGCCATGCAGAGGAACCGTGTCCCGATGATGCCCAGGCAGGGACCAGAGTTACCAGGTCAAGAAGAGGCCAACCTGCAGACCATTATGTGGAACCATGTCCTGATGTTGCCCACGTAGCTACCAGAGACACCAGGTCCAAATGAGGCCCAGATGGAGCATTATCACTAGGTCCAGGTGAGGCCCAGTTGAAGACCAGAGTCACCAGATCTGGTTGCGGCCCAGAGGGGTACCAGAATCCCCTGGTCAAGGTGACATCCAGATAGGGACCAGAGTCACCAGTTCCAGGTAAGGCCAAGAAAGAGTCCACAGCAATCAGGTCCAGGTGGGGAACAAAGTCACCAGGTCTGTGTGAGATCCAGAAGGGGACCAGATTCACCAGGTCCAGGTGAGGCCCAGGTTGTGACCAGAGTCCCCGGGTCTGGGAAAGGACCAGGTAAGGACCAGATTCACCAGGTCCACATGGCCCACGTGGGGAACTGAGTCACCAGGTATGGGTGAGGCCCAGGTGGCAACCACACTCACCAGGTCCAGGTTAGGCCAACCTGCAGGCCAGAGTCACCAGATCCAGGTGAGGCCCTAGTGGGGACCGGATTCACCAGGTAATGTGAGTCTACAAGAACACCACAGTCACCAGGTCCAGGTGTGGCTCAAGTGGGAACGAGAGTCACCAGATCCAGGTGAGACCCAGGTGGGGACCACAGTCACCAGGTCCAGATTGAGGCCTAGGTGGGGGGCCAGAGTCATCAGGACCAGTTGAGGCCAAAGTGTAGAGCAAAGTTATCATGTCCATGTGAGGCCCAGGTGGGGAACATAGTCACCATGTCCCATTGATGCCAGGTTGGAAAAGAGTCACAAGGTCCAGACGAGGCCTAAGTGAGGAGTAGATTCACCAGGTCCTGTTGAGCCCCAGTTGAGGGTCAGTGCCCCAGCTCCGGGTGAGTCCCAGAGGGGGAGCAGAGGCACCCGGTTCTGGTGATATCCAGGTGGGGACCACAGTCACCATGTCAGGGTGACGCGCATAGGGGGACGAGAATCACTAGGTCCAGGTGAGGCCCCGATGTGGAACTGAGAAACCAGGTCCCATGATGCCCATATGAGGACCTGAGTCACCAGGTACAGGTGAGGTCCTTGTGGGAACCAGTCACCTCGACCATGTGAGGCACAGGTGAGACCACAGTCACCAGGTTCAGGTGAGGCCCAAGTATATAAGAGAGTATCCAGGTCCAATAATGCCCAGGTAAGGACCTGAGTCAACAGGTCCAGGAGAGACCCAAATATGGATTAGATTCATTGTGTTCCATGTGAGGCCAGATGGAGACCACAGGAACCAGGTCAAGAAGAGCCCCATATGGGAACCAAAGCCAAGAGATCCAGGTGAGGTCCAGGTGGGACCACAGTCACAAGGTCCAGTTGAGGCACAGGTGGCAACAGGATTCACCAACTCCAGGTGAGGCCCAGAGGGCTACCAGTCACCAGATCCAGGTGAGGACAAGCTAAAGACCAGATTCACCAGGCCCAAGTGAATCCCAAGGGGTGACCAGAGTCACCAGGTAAGGTTGAGGCCCAGAGGGGGAACCAGAGTAACCAGTTTAGTTTGAGGCCCAGAATGGGATCAGAGGTCCCTTGGCAGTGAGAGGCCCAGGTGTGGAATAGAGTATACAGGTCCCAATGATGCCTGGGTGAGGACCAGAGTCACAAGGGCCATGCAGGCCCAGATGGGGAACAGAATCACTAGGTCCTGGTGAGGCATAGAATAAGACCACAGTCACCAGTATCAGGTGAGCCCCATGTGGGATCCAGAGCCACTCTATCCAGCTGAGTCCCAGGTCCCTGTGAGCCCCACGTCATGACCAGATTCATCAGGTCGAATTGAGGCTTAGCTGGGGACAAGAGTCACAGGTCTGGGTGCGGCCTAGGTGGGGCAAGATTCAGCAGTTCTGAGTTAGGTCAAAGTGGGGACGAGAGACACCAGGTCCAGGTGAGGCCAAACAGAGGACCAGAGTCACCAAATCCAGGTGAGCTCCATGTTTGGAAGAGAGTCACCAGGTCCAAGAGAGGTCCAGCTGGGGACCAGAGTCACCAGATCCAGGTGAATTCCAGGTGGGGACCAGAGTCACCAGATCCACGTGAAGCCCAGGTTGGGACCAGTCACTAGGTCCAGATGATGCCTAGGTGAGGGCCAGAGTTACCAGGTACACGTGAGGCCCCGGTGGGAATCAGAGGCAACAGGTCCATGTGAGGCGGGCTTGGGGACCATGGTCAACAGGTCTACATTAGGCCCAGGTGTGGAACACAGTAACCAGGTCCAGGTGAGCCACGGTGGTGACAAGAGTCACCACGTCCAGGTGAGGCCCAAGTGGGGACCATGATCACCAGGTCCAGGGGAGGCCCTTGAAAGAACCAGAGTCAACAGTTCGAGGTCAGTCGCTGGTGGCAACCGGGGTCAGCAGGTTCATGTCAGGCCAAAGTGGGGTTGACAGTCACTAGGGTACGTTGAGACCCAGAGGGGGACCAGAGTCACGTGGTCCAGGTGAGGTCCAGTTGTGGAACACAGTCTCTGGGTCCCAATTTTGCCCAGTTGAGGACCATGTTCAACAGGGCCAGGTGAGGCCCAGATGGGGACTGGAGTCCCCAAATCCCGGTGAAGCCCAGGTGGGGACCACAGTCACCAGCTCCAGGTTTGTTTCAGGTGCAGACCAGAATCACCAGGTCCAGGTGAAGTGCAGGTGGCAACCACACTCACCAGGTCCTGGTGAGGCCCTGTTGGGGACCAGAGTCACGAGGTACATGAGAAGCTAGAAACACTGCAGCCACCAGGTCCACATCATGTCCATGTGAGGACGAGAATCACCAGTTACAGGTGAGGCCCAGGTGGGGATCCGACTCACAATGTCCAGGTGAGATCCAGGTGGGAACCAGTGTCACCATGTCCAGGAGTGGCCCAGGTGAAGACCAGAGTTGATAGGTCCGGCTGGGTCACTGTTAGTGTACAATATAACCATATCCTGATGCTACCCAGGTGGGTACCAGAGACACCAGGTCCTGGTGAGCCCCAGGTGGGACCAGAGACATGAGGTCCAGGTGAGGTCCCGATGGGAACCACAATCACCAGGTCAGGTGAGGCCATGCTTAGGATCAGAGTCACCAGTTACAGGTGTGGCCCAGGTGGAGCCAGAGTCACTTGGTACAGAAGAGGCCAAAGTCCGGACCAGAGTTACCAGGATCAGGTCAGTTCCAGTGGGGAATAGAGTAACCATGTCCCGATGAAGCCCAGGTAGAACCACAGTCATCAGGTCCACATGGGGCACAGCTGGGGAGCATGAACACTACGTTGCAGTGAGGCCCAGGTGAGGACAAGAGTCACCAGATCTGGTTGAGGCCTAGAGGGGTACCAGATTCACCTGGTCTAGGTGACATCCAGATGGGGACCAGAGTCACCATGTTATGCTGAGGCCAGAAGTTATCCAGAGTCATCATGTCCAGGTGAGGCTCAGTTGTGGACAGAGTATCCAGGTCATAATGGTCCACAGGTGAGGACCAGGGTCACCAGATCTCGGTGAGGCCGAGTTAGGATCAGAGTCACCAGTTCCAGGTGAGGCCAAGAAGGAGTCCACAGCAATCAGTTCCAGGTGGGGAACAAAGTCACCAGGACTGGATGAGGCCCACATGGGGAACAGGTTCACCAGGTCCAGGTGATTCCCAGGTGGTGACCAGAGTTACGAGTTCCGGGTGAGGACCAGGTAAGAACCAGATTCACCAGGTCCAAGTGAGGCCCACTTGGGGACCTGTGTCACCAGGAATGGGTGAGGCCCAGGTGGGAACCCCACTCACCAGGTCCAGGTGAGGTCCAGGTGGGACCACAGTCACAAGGTCCAGGTGAGTTGCAGGTGGAAACAGGATTCACCAAGTCCAGGTGAGACCCAAGTGGATACCAGTCACCAGATCCAGGTGCAGACAAGTTAAGGACCAGATTCACCAGGCCCAAGTGAAGCCCAAGGGGTGACCAGAGTCACCAGGTAAGGGTGAGGCCCAGAGGGGGAACCAGAGTAACCAGTTTAGTTTGAGGCCCAGAATGGGACCAGAGGTCCCTGGTCAAAGTGAGGCCCAGGTGTGGAATAGAGTATCTAGTTTCCAATGACTCCTGGGTGAGGACCAGAGTCACTAGGGCCATGCAGGGCCAGATGGGGAACAGAATCACTAGGTCCTGGTGAGGCATAGAATAAGACCACAGTCACCAGTATCAGGTGAGCCCCTTGTGGGAACCAGAGCCACTGTATCCAGCTGAGTCCCAGGACCAGGTGAGGACCACGTGAGGACCACGTGAGGACCAGATTCATCAGGTCTAATTGAGGCATAGCTGGGGACAAGAGTCACCAGGTCTGGGTGCGGCTTAGGTGGGGCGAGATTCAGCAGTTCTGAGTTAGGTCAAAGTGGGGACGAGAGAAACCAGGTCCAGGTGAGGCCAAACAGAGGACCAGAGTCACCAGATCCAGGTGAGGTCCATGTTGGAAAGAGAGTCACCAGGTGCAGAAGAGGTCCAGGTGGGGACCAGAGTCACCAGATCCAGGTGAAGTCCCGGTGGGGACCAGAGTCTCCAGATCGAGGTGAAGCCCAGGTGGGGACCAGAGTCACTAGGTCCAGATGAGGCCCAGATGAGTGCCAGAGTTACCAGGTAAACGTGAGACCCCGGTGGGGATCAGAGGCAACAGGTCCATGTGAGGCCGGCTTGGGGACCATGGTCAACAAGTCTACTTGAGGCCCAGATGTGGAACACAGTAAGCAGGTCCAGGTGAGTACGCGGTTGTGACATTAGTCACAACGTCCAGGTGAGCCCCAGGTGGGGACCAGGATCACAAGGTACAGGTGAGGTCCAGTTGTGGAACACAGTCACCGGGTCCCAATTTTGCCCAGTTGAGGACCATGGTCAACAGGGCCAGGTGAGGCCCAGATGGAGACCGGAGTCCCCAAAGCAGATGAAGCCCAGGTGGGGAACACAGTCACCAGATCCAGGGTAGTCTCAGGTGCAGACCAGAATCACCAGGTCCACTTGAGGTGCAGGTGGCAACCACAGTCACCAGGTCCCGGTGAGGCCATGGTGGGGACCAGAGTCACGAGGTACATGAGAAGCTAGAAACACTGCAGCCACCAGGTCCACATGATGTCCATGTGGGAACGAGAATCACCAGTTACAGGGGAGGACCAGTTGTGGATCCGACTCACCACGTCCAAGTGAGACCCAGGTGGGAACCAGTGTCAACATGTCCAGGTGTGGCCCAGGTGAAGACCAGAGTTAATAGGTCCGGCTTGGTCATTGTTAGTATCCGGACGCTACCAAGGTGGGTACCAGAGACACCAGGTCCTGGTGAGGCCCAGTTGGGACCAGAGACATGAGGTCCAGGTGAGGTCCCGAAGGGAACCACAGTCACCAGGTCAGGTGAGGCCATGCTTAAGTCAGAGTCACCAGTTACAGGTGAGGCCCTGGTTGAGCCAGAGTCACCTGGTACAGACGAGGCCAAATCAGGACCAAAGTTACCAGGATCAGGTCAGTCCCAGTGGGGAATACAGTAACCATGTCCCGATGATGCCCGGTAGAACCAGAGTCACCAGGTCCAGATGAGGCACAATTGGGGAGCATATTCACTAGGTCCCGGTCAGGCCCAGTTGAGGACCAGAGTCACAAGACCTGGTTGAGGCCCAGAGGGGTACCATAATCCCCTGGTCCAGGTGACATCCATATGGGGACCAGAGTCACCAGGTCAGGTTGATAGGCAGAGAGATTCCAGAGTCATCATGTCCAGGGGAGCCTCAGGTGTGGAACAGAGTCACCAGGACCAATGATGCCCAGGTGAGGACCACAGTAACCAGGTACACGTGAGGCCCCGGTGGGGATCAGAGGCAACAGGTCCATGTGAGGCCGGCTTGGGGACCATGGTCAACAGGTCGACTTGAGGCCCAGGTGTGGAACACAGTAAGCAGATCCAGGTGAGTCCCCAGTGGTAACAAGAGTCACCACGTCCAGGTGAGGCCCGGTGGGGACCAGGATCACCAGGTACAGGGGAAGCCCTTGAAAGAACCAGAGTCAACAGTTCGACGTCAGGCGCAGGATCCAACCAGGGTCAGCAGGTCCAAGTCAGGGCAAAGTGGGTTTCACCGTCACTAGGGCACGGTGAGACCCAGAGGGGAACCAGAGTCACGTGGTCAAGGTGAATTCCAGTTGTGGAACACAGTCACCGCGTCCCAATTTTGCCCAGTTGATGACCATGGTCAACAGGGCCAGGTGAGCCCCAGATGGGGACCGGAGTCCCCAAATCCAGGTGAAGCCCAGGTGGGGAACAGTCACTAGATCCAGGGTAGTCCCAGGTGCAGACCAGAATCACCAGGTGCAGGTGAGATGCAGGTGGCAACCACACTGACCAGGTCCTGGTGAGGCCCTGGTGGGGACCAGAGTCATGAGGTACATGAGAAGCTAGAAACACTGCAGCCACCAGGTCCACATGATGTCCATGTGGAAACAAGAATCACCAGTTACAGGTGAGGACCATGTGGGGATCCGAGTCACCATGTCCAGGTGAGACCCAGGTGGAACCAATGTCACCATGTCCAGGTGTGGCCCAGGTGAAGACCAGAGTTAATAGGTCCGGCTAGGTCACTGTTAGTGAACAGTGTAACCATAACCTGATGCTACCCAGGTGGGTACCAGAGAAACCAGGCCCCGGTGAGGCCCAGGTGGGACCAGAGACATGAGGTCCAGGTGAGGTCCCGATGGGAACCACAGTCACCAGGTCAGGTGAGGCCATGCTTAGAATCAGAGTCACCAGTTACAGGTGAGGCCCAGTTAGAGCCAGAATCACCTGGTACAGAGAGGCCAAAGTCAGGACCAGAGTAACTAGGATCAGGTCAGTCCGAGTGGGGAATAGAGTAACCATGTCCCGATGATGCCCAGGAGAACCAGAGTCACAAGGCCCAGATGAGGCGCAGGTGGGGAGCATATTCACTAGGTCCCGGTGAGGCCCAGTTGAGGACCAGAGTCACCAGGACAAGTTGAGGCCTAGAGGGGTACCAGATTCACCTGGTCTAGGTGACATCCAGATGGGGACCAGAGTCACCATGTCAGGCTGAGGCCCAGAGGGGTTCGAGAGTCATCATGTCCAGGTGAGGCTCAGGTGTGGAACAGAGTCACCAGGTCATAATGGTCCACAGGTGAGGACCAGAGTCACCAGATCTGGGAGAGACCCAGTTAGGATCAGACTCACCTGTTCCAGTTGAGGCCAAGAAGGAGTCCACAGCAATCAGGTCCAGGTGGGGAACAAATTCACCAGGACTGGGTGAGGACTAGGTGGGGACCAGATACACCAGGTCCAGGTCATTCCCAGGTGGTGACCAGAGTTACTGTTCCAGGTGAGGACCAGGTAAGGACCAGATTCACCAGATCCAAGTGAGGCCCACGTGCGGACCTGTGTCACCAGGTATGGGTGAGGCCCATGTGGCAACGCAACTCAATAGGTCCAGGTGAGGCCAAGCTGCAGGCCATGCAGAGGAACCGTGTCCCAATGATGCCCAGGTAGGGACCAGATTTACCAGGTCCAGTTAAGGCCATCCTACAGGCCATGCAGTGGAAACATGTCCCGATGATACCCAGGTAGGGACCAGAGACACCAGGTCCAAATGAGGCCCAGATGGAGCATATTCACTAGGTCCAGGGGAGGCCCAGTTGAGGAACAGAGTCACCAGATCTGGTTGAGGCCTAGAGGGGTACCAGAATCACCTGGTCCAGGTGACATCCAGATGGGGACCAGAGTCACCATGTCAGGCTGAGGCCCAGAGCGGATCCAGAGTCATCATGTCCAGGTGAGGCTCAGGTGTGGAACAGAGTATCCAGGTTATAATGGTCCACAGGTGAGGACCAGAGTGACCAGATCTGGGTGACGCGCAAATAGGATCAGAGTCACCAGTTCCAGGTGAGGCCAAGAAAGAGTCCACAGCAATCAGGTCCAGGTGGGGAACAAAGTCACCAGGACTGGGTGAGGACTAGATGGGGACCAGATTCACCAGGTCCAGGTGAGGCCAAGTGGTGGCCAGAGTCCCCGGGTCTGGGAGAGGACCAGGTAAGGACCAGATTAACCAGGTCCAAGAGGCCCACCTGGGGACCTGAGTCACCAGGTATGGAGTGGCAGCCCACTCACCAGGTCCAGGTGAGGCCATCCTGCAGGCCAGAGTCACCAGACCCAGTTGAGGCCCTAGTGGGGACCGGAGTCACCAGGTAAATGTGAGTCTACAAGAACACCACAGTCACCAGGTCCAGGTGTGGGTCATGAGGGAACGAGTCACCAGGTCCAGGTGAGACCCAGGTGGCGACCACAGTCACCATGTCCAGATTGAGGCCTAGGTCAGGGGAACAGTGTCATCAGGACCAGTTGAGGCCAAAGTGTGGAGCCAAGGTATCATGTCCAGGTGAGCCCCAGATGCGGAACAGAGTAACCATGTCCCATTGATGCCAGGTGGGGAAAGAGTCACAAGGTCCAGACGAGGCCTAAGTGAGGAGTAGATTCACCAGGTCCTGTTGAGGTCCAGTTGAGGACCAGTGTCCCCAGCTCCGGGTGAGTCCCAGAGGGGGACCAGAGTCACCCGGTTCTGGTGATATCCAGGTGGGGACCAAAGTCACCACGTCAGGGTGAGGCCCAGAGGGGGACGAGAATCACTAGGTCCAGGTGAGGCCCCGATGTGGAACTGTGAAACCAGGTCCCAAGATGCCCATATGAGGACCTGAGTCACCAGGTCCAGGTGATATCCCTGTGGGAACCAGTCACCCCGTCCAGGTGAGGCCCAGGTGAGACCACAGTCACCAGGTCCTGGTGAGGTCCAGGTATATAAGACAGTATCCAGATCCCAATGATGCCCAGGTAAGGACCAGGGTCAACAGGTCCAGGAGAGGCCCAAATATGGATCAGAGTCATTGTGTTCCAGGTGAGGCCAGATGGAGACCACAGGAACCAGGTCCAGGAGAGCCCCATATGGGAACCAGAGCCAACAGATCCAGGTGAGGTCCAGGAGGGACCACAGTCACAAGGTCCAGGTGAGGCGCAGGTGGCAACATGATTCACCAAGTCCAGGTGAGGCCCACGTGGTGACCTGTCACCAGAACCAGGTGCGGACCAGCTAAGAACCAGATTCACCAGGCCCAAGTGAAGCCCAAGGGGTGACCAGAGTCACCAGGTAAGGGTGAGGTCCCGACGGGGAACCAGAGTAACCAGTTTAGTTTGAGGCCCAGAATGGGACCAGAGGTCCCTGGACAAAGTGAGGCCCAGGTGTGGAATAGAGTATCCAGCTCCCAATGATGCCTGGGTGAGGACCAGAGTCACTAGGGCCATGAAAGCCCAGATGGGGAACAGAATCACTAGGTCCTGGTGAGGCATAGAATAAGAACACAGTCACCAGTATCCGGTGAGCCCCTTGTGGGAACCAGAGCCACTCTATCCCGCTGAGTCCCAGGTCCATGTGAGGCCCACGTAGGACCAGATTCATCAGGTCGAATTGAGGCATAGCTGGGGACAAGAGTCATCAGGTCTGGGTGCGGCCTAGGTGGGCAAGATTCAGCAGGTCTGAGTTAGGTCAAAGTGGGGACGAGAGACACCAGTCCATGTGAGGCCAAACTGAGACCACAGACACCAGATACAGGTGAAGTCCAGGTGGGGACCAGAGGACCAGGTAAGGACCAGATTCACCAGGTCCAAGAAACCCACGTGGGGACTGGATGAGGCCTAGATGGGGACCAGATTAACCAGGTTCATGGGAATCCCAGGTGGTGACCCGAGTTAGGAGTTCCGGGTGAGGACCAGGTACGGACCAGATTCACCAGGCCCAAGTGAAGACCACGTAAGGGTGAGGCCCAGAGGGGGAACCAGCGTAACCAGTTTAGTTTGAGGCCCAGAATGGGACCAGAGGTCCCTGGTCAAAGGTAGGCACAGGTGTGGCATAGAGTATCCAGGTCCCAATGATGCCTGGGTGAGGACCAGAGTCACTAGAGCCATGCAGGCCCAGATGTGGAACAGAATCACTAGGTCCTGGTGAGGCAGAGAATAAGACCACAATCACCATTAGCAGGTGTGCCCCTTGTGGGAACCAGAGCCACTCTATCCAGCTGAGTCCCAGTTCCATGTGAGCCCCACGTCAGGACCAGATGCATCAGGTCGAATTAAGGCATAGTTCGGGACAAGAGTCACCAGGTCTGGGTGCGGGCTAGGTGGGGCAAGATTCAGCAGTTCTGAGTTTGGTCAAAGTGGGGACGAGAGACACCAGGTCTAGGTGAGGCCAAACTGAGGACCAGAGTCACCAGATCCAGGTGAGGTCCATGTTGGAAAGAGAGTCACCAGGTCCAGGAGAGGTCCAGGTTGGGACCAGAGTCACCAGATCCAGGTGAAGTCAGGTGGGGACCAGAGTCACCAGATCCAGGTGAAGCCCAGGTGGGGACCAGAGTCACAAGGTCCTGATTAGGCCCAGGTGATTATCAGAATTACCAGATACACGTGAGCCCCCGGCGGGGTTCAGAGCCAAAAGGTCCACATGAGGCCGGCTTGGGGACCATGGTCAACAGGTCTACCTGAGGCCCAGGTGTGGAACACAGTAATCATGTCCAGGTGAGTCTCCGGTGGTGACAAGAGTCACCACGTCCAGTAGAGGCCCAATTGGGGACCAGGATCACCAGGTACAGGGGAGGCCCTTGAGAGAACCAGAGTCAACAGTTCGATGTCAGGCGCAGGTGGCAACCAGGGTCAGCAGGTCCAAGTCAGGCCAAAGTGGTGTTCACAGTCACTAGGGCACGGTGAGACCCAGAGGGGGACCAGAGTCACCTTGTCCAGGTGAGATCCAGTTGTGGAACACAGTCACCGGGTCCAAATTTTGCCCAGTTGAGGACCATGGTCAACAGGGCCAGGTGAGGTCCAGATGGGGACCGGGGTCCCCAAATTCAGGTGAAGCCCAGGTGGGGACCACAGTCACCAGATCCAGGGTAGTCTCAGGTGGAGACCAGAATCACCAGGTCCTGGTGAGGTGCAGGTGGCAACCACAATCACCAAGTCCCGGTGAGGCCCTGGTGGGGACCAGAGTCACGAGGTACATGAGAAGCTAGAAACACTGCAGCCACCAGGTCCACATGATGTCCATGTGGGAACGAGAATTACAAGTTACAGGTGAGGACCAGGTGGGGATCTGAGTCACCATGTCCAGGTGAGACCCTGGTGGGAACCACTGTCACCACATACAGGTGTGGCCCAGGTGAAGACGAGAGTTAATAGGTCCGGCCGGGTCACTGTTACTGAACAGTGTAACCATATCCTGATGCTTATCAGGTGTGTACTAGATACAAGGTCCTGGTGAGTCCCAGTTGGGATCAGAGACATGAGGACCAGGTGAGGTACCGATGGAAACCACAGTCACCAGGTCAGGTGAGGCCATGCTTAGGATCAGAGTCACCACTTACAGGTGAGGTCCAGGGGGAGCCAGAGTCACATGGCACAGAAGAGGCCAAAGTCAGGACCAGAGTTACCACGATCAGGTCAGTCCCACTGGGAATAGAGTAACCACGTCCCGATGATGCCCAGATAGAACCAGCGTCACCAGGTCCAGATGGGGCGCAGGTGGGGAGCATGATCACTAGGTCCCAGTGAGGCCCAGTTGAGGACCAGAGACACCAGATATGGTTGAGGCCTAGAGGGATACCAGAAACACCTGGTCCAGGTGACCTCCAGATGAGGACCAGAGTCACCATGTCTGGGTGAGGCCCAGAGTGGTTTCAGAGTCATCATGTCCAGGTGAGGCTCAGGTGTGGAACAGAGTCACCAGGTACCAATGATGCCCAGGTGAGGACCAGAGTCACCAGGTCTGGGTGACCCGCAGATAGGATCAGAGTCACCAGTTCCAGGTGAGGCCAAGAAAGAGTCCACAGCAATCAGGTCCTGGTGGTGAACAAAGTCCCGAGGACTGGGTGAGGCCCAGATGGGGAACAGATTCACCAGGTCCAGGTGATTCCCAGGTGGTGAACAGAGTTACGGGTTCCGAGTGTGGACCAGGTAAGGACCAGATTCACCAGGTCCAAGTGAGGCCCACGTGGGGACCTGTGTCACCAGGCATGTGTTAGGCCCAAGTGACAACCCCTCTCACCAGGTCCATGTGAGGCCAACCTGCAGGCCATTCAGAAGTACCATGTCCCGATGATGCCGAGGTAGGAACTAGAGTTCTCAGGTCCAGGTGAGGCCAACCTGCAGGCCATGCAGTGGAACATGTCCCGATGATGCCCAGGTAGGAACCAGAGTTACCAGGTCCAGGTGAGGCTAACCTGCAGGCCATGCAATGGACCCATGTCCCGATGATGCCCAGGTAGGGAACAGAGTCACCAGGTCCAAATGAGGCCCAGATGGAGCATATTCCCTAGGTGCAGGTGAGACCCAGTTGAGGATCACAGTCACCAGATCTGGTTGAGTCCTAGAGGGGTACCAGAATCACCTGGACCAGGTGACATCCAGATGGGGACCAGAGTCACCAGGTCAGGGTGAACCCAACCTGCAGGTCAGAGTCTCCAGATCCAGGTGATTCCCTAGTGGGGACCGGAATCACAGGTAAATGTCAGTCAACAAGAACACCACAGTCAACAGGACCAGGTGTGTTTCATGTGGGAACGAGAGACACCAGGTCCAGGTGAGACCCAGGTGGGGACCACAGTCACCAGGTCCAGATTGAGGCCTAGGTGGGGGGACCAGAGTCATCAGGACCATTTGAGGCCAAAGTGTGGAGCAAAGTTATCATGTCCATATGAGTCCCAGGTGGGGAACAGAGTAACCATGTCCCATTGATGCCAGGTGGGAAAAGAGTCACAAGGTCCAGACGAGGCCTAAGTGAGGAGTAGATTCACCAGGTCCTGTTGAGGCCCAGCTGAGGACCATTGTCCCCAGCTCCGGGAGAGTCCCAGAGGGGGACCAGAGTCACCCGGTTCTGGTGATATCCAGGGGTGACCAGAGTCACCACGTCACGGTGAGGCCCAGAGGGGGACGAGGTTCACTAGGTCCAGGTGAGGCCCCGATGTGGAACTGAGAAACCAGGTCCCATGATGCCCATATGAGGACCTGAGTCACCAGGTCCAGGTGAGGTCCCTGTGGGAACCAGTCACCTCGTCCAGGTGAGGCCCAGGTTGGACCACAGTCACCAGGTCCAGGTGAGGCCCAGGTATATAAGAGAGTATCCAGATCCCAGTGATTCCCATGTAGAACCAGAGTCACCAGGTCCAGATGAGGCGCAGGTGGGGAGCATGTTCACTAGGTCCCCGTGAGGCCAAGTTCAGGACCAGAGTCACCAGGTCAAGTTGAGTCCTAGAGGGATACCAGATTCACCTAGTCTAGGTGACATCCGGATGGGGACCAGAGTCATCATGTCAGGGTGAGGCCCAGAGGGGATCCAGAGTCATCATGTCCAGGTGAGGCTCAGGTGTGGAACAGAGTATCCAGGTCCTAATGGTCCATAGGTGAGGACCAGAGTCACCAGATCTGGGTGAGGCCCAGTTAGGATCAGAGTCACCAGTTCCAGGTGAGGCCAAGAAGGAGTCCACAGCAATCAGGTCCAGGTGGGGTGACAAAGTCACCAGGACTGGATGAGGACCAGATAGGGACCAGATTAACCAGGTTCATGTGATTCCCAGGTGGTGACCCGAGTTAGGAGTTCCGGGTGAGGACCAGGTAAGGACCAGATTCACCACGTCCAAGTGAGGCCCACGTGGGGACCTTTGTCACCAGGAATGGGTGAGCCCCAGGTGGCAACCCCACTCACTAGGTCCAGGTGAGGCCAACCTGGAGGCCATGCAGAGGAACCGTGTCCCGATGATGCCCATGTAGGAATCAGAGTTACCAGGTCCAGCTGAGGCCAACCTACAGGCCAAGCAGTGGATCCATGTCCCGATGATGCCCAGGTAGGGACCACAGTCACCAGGTCCAAATGAGGCCCAGATGGAGCATATTCAATAGGTCCAGGTGAGTCCCAGTTGAGGACTAGAGTCACCAGAACTGGTTGAGGCCAAGAGGGGTACCAGAATCACCTGGTCCAGGTGACATCCAGATGGAGACCAGAGTCACCAGGTAAGGGTTAGGCCCAGAGTGGTTCGAGAGTCCAGAGCCTCATGTCCAGGTGAGGCTCAGGAGTGGAACAGAGTCACCAGGTACCAATGATGCCCAGGTGAGGACCAGAGTCACCAGGTCTGGGTGACAAACAGACAGGATCAGAGTCACCAGGTGCAGGTGAGGCCATGAAAGAGTCCACAGCAATCAGGTCAAGGTGGGGAACAAAGTCACCAGGACTGAGTGAGGCCAAGATGGGGACCGGAATCACCAGGTCCAGGTGAGGCCCAGGTGGTGACCAGAGTCCCCGGGTCTGGGAGAGGACCAGGTAAGGACCAGATTCACCAGATCCAAGAGGCACAGGTGGAGACCTGAGTCACCAAGTATGGGTGAGACCCAAGTGGCATCCCCACTAACCAGGTCCATGTGAGGCCAACCTGCAGGCCAAATCACCCGATTCACGTGAAGCCCTAGTGGGGACTGGAGTCACCAGTTAAAAGTGATTCTACAAGAACAACACAGTCACCAGGACCTGGTGTGGTTCATGTCGGAACGAGAGTCACCAGGTCCAGGTGAGACCCAGGTGGGGACCACAGTCACCAGGTCCAGATTGAGGCCTAGGTCGGGGGACCAGAGTCATCAGGACCAGTTGAGGCCAAAGTGTGGAGCAAAGTTATCTAGTCCGTGTGAGGCCCAGGTGGGAAGAGTAACCATGTCCCATTGATGCCAGGTGGGAAAAGAGTCACAAGGTCTAGAGGAAGCCTTAGTGAGGAGTAGATTCACCAGGTCCTGTTGAGGCCCAGTTGAGGACCAGTGTCCCCAGCTCCGGGTGACTCCCAGAGGGGGACCAGTGTCACACGGTTCTGGTGATATCCAGGTGAGGACCAGAGTCAGCACATCAGGGTGAGGCCCAGAGTGGGACGAGAAGCACTTGGTCAAGATGAGACCCCGATGTGGAACTGAGAACCCTGGTCCCATGATGCCCATATGAGGACCTGAATCACCAGGTCCAGGTGAGGTCCCTGTGGGAACCAGTCACCTCGTCCAGGTGAGGCCCAGGTGGGACCACAGTCACAAGGTCCAGGTGAGATCCAGTTGTGGAACACAGTCACCGGGTCCCAATTCTGCCCAGTTGAGGATCATGGTCAACAGGGCTAGTTGAGGCCCAGATGGGGACCGGAGTCCCGAAATTCAGGTGAAGCCCAGGTGGGGACCACAGTCACCAGATCCAGGATAGTCTCAGGTGGAGACCAGAATCACCAGGTCCTGGTGAGGTGCAGGTGGCAACCACACTCACCAAGTCCCTGTGATGACCTGGTGGGGACCAGAGTCACGAGGTACATGAGAAGCTAGTAACACTGCAGCCACCAGGTCCACATGATGTCCATGTGGGAACGAGAATTACAAGTTACAGGTGAGGACCAGGTGGGGATCTGAGTCACCATGTCCAGGTGAGACCCTGGTGGGAACCAGTGTCACCATGTCCAAGTGTGGACCAGGTGAAGACAAGAGTTAATAGGTCCGGCCGCGTAACTGTTGGTGAATAGTGTAACCATATCCTGATGCTACTCAGGTGGGTACTAGATACAAGGTCCTGGTGAGTCCCAGTTGGGACCAGAGACATGAGGTCCAGGTGAGGTACCAATGGAAACCACAGTCACCAGGTCAGGTGAGGCCATGCTTATGATCAGAGTCACCACTTACAGTTGAGGTCCAGGGGGAGCCAGAGTCACATGGCACAGAAGAGGCCAAAGTCAGGACCAGAGTTACCACGATAAGGTCAGTCCCACTGGGAATAGAATAACCACGTCCCTATGATGCCCAGGTAGAACCACAGTTACCAGGTCCAGGTGCGGCCAACCTAAAGGCCATGCAGTGGAACCTTGTCCCGATGAGGCCCAGGTAGGGAAGAGAGTCACCAGGTCCAAATGAGGTCCAGATGGAGCATATTCACTAGGTCCAGCCGAGGACCAGTTGAGGACCAGAGACACCAGATCTGGTTTAGGCCTAGAGGGGTACCAGAACCACCTGGTCCAGGTGACATCCAGATGGGGACCAGAGTCTCCAGGCTTGAGTCACGCGCAGAGAGGATAAGAGTCACCAGTTCCAGGTGAGGCCACGAAAGAGTCCAAAGCAATCAGGTCCAGGTGGGGAACAAACTCACCAGGACTGGTTGAGGCCCAGATGGGGAAGAGATTCACCAGGTCCAGGTGAGGCCCAGGTGATGACTAGAATCCCCGGGTCTGGGAGAGGACCATGTAAGGACCAGATTCAGCAGGTCCAAGAGAACCACGTCGGTTCCTGAGTTACCAGGTATGGGTGAAGCTCAGGTGGCAACCCCACTCACCAGGTACAGGTGAGGCCAACCTGCAAGCCAGAGTCACCAGATCCAGGTGAGGCCCTACTGAGGACCGGTGTCACCAGGTAAATGTGAGTCTACAAGAAAACAACAGTCACAGGTCCAGGTGTGTTTCATGTGGGAACGAGAGTCACCAGGTCCAGGTGAGACCCAGGTGGGGACCACAGTCACCAGGTCCAGATTGAGGCCTAGGTCGGGGGACGAGAGTCATCAGGAGCAGTTGAGGCCAAAGTGTGGAGCAAAGTTATCATGTACAGGTGAGGCCCAGGTGGGGAACAGAATAACCATGTCCCATTGATGTCAGGTGAGAAAAGAGTCACAAGGTCCAGACGAGGCCTAAGTGAGGAGTAGATACACCAGGTACTGTTGAGGATCAGCTGAGGACCAGTGTCCCCAGCTCCGGGTGAGTCCCAGAGGGGGACCGGAGTCACCCGGTTCTGGTGATATCCAGGTGGGGACCAGAATCACCACGTCCGGGTGAGGCCCAGAGGGGGACGAGAATCAGTAGGTCCAGATGAGGCCCCGATGTGGAACTGAGAAACCAGGTCCCATGAAGCCCATATGAGGACCTGAGTCACCAGGTCCAGGTGAGGTCCCTGTGGGAACCAGTCACCTCGTCCAGGTGAGGTCCAGGTGGGACCACAGTCACAAGGTCCAGATGAGGCCCAGGTGAGGACTAGAAATATCAGGTACACGTGAGGACCCCGTGGGGATCAGAGGCAACAGGTCCATGTGAGGCCGGCTCAGGGACCATGGTCAACAGGTCTACTTGAGGCCCAGGTGTGGAACACAGTAAGCAGGTCCAGGTGAGTCCCCATTGGTGACAGGAGTCACCACGTCCAGGTGTGGGCCAGGTCCGACCAGGATCACCATGTCCAGGGAAGGCCCTTGAAAGAACCAGAGTCAAAAGTTCGGGGTCAGGCAGAGGTGGCAACCAGGGTCAGCAGGTCCAAGTCAGGCCAAAGTGCGGTTCACAGTCACTAGGGCACGGTGAAACTAGAGTGGGACCAGAGTCACCTGGTCCAGGTGAGGTCCAGTTGTGGAACACAGTAACTGGGTCCCAATTTTGCACAGTTGGACCATGGTCAACAGGGCCAGGTGAGGCCAAGATGGGGACCGGAGTCCCCAAATCCAGGTGAAGCCCAGGTGGGGACCACAGTCACCAGATCCAGGGTAGTCTCAGGTGCAGACCAGAATCACCAGGTCCATGTGAGTTGCAGGTGGCAACCACACTCACCCGGTCCCGGAGAGGCCCCGGTGGGGAACAGAGACACGAGGTACATGAGAATCTAGAAACACTGCAGCCACCAGGTCCACATGATGTCCATGTGGAACGAAAATCACTAGTTACAGGTGAGGACCAGGTGGGGATCCGACTCACCATGTCCAGGTGAGACCCAGGTGGGAACCAGTGTCACCATGTACTGGTGTGCCCCACGTGAAGACCAGAGTTATTAGGTCCGGCTGGATGAGTGTTAGTGAACAGTGTAACCATATCCTGATGCTACACAGGTGGGTACCAGAGACACCAGGTCCTGGTGAGGCCCAGGTGTAACCGGAGACATGAGGTCCACGTGACGTCTCGATGGGAACCACAGTCACCAGGTCAGGTGAGCCCATGCTTAGGATTAGAGTCACCAGTTACAGGTGAGGCCCAGGTGGAGCCACAGTCACCTGGTACAGAAGAGGCCAAAGTCAGGACCAGAGTTACCAGGATCAGGTCAGTCCCAGTGGGTAATACAGTAACCATGTCCCAATGATGCCCAGGTAGAATCAGAGTCACCAGGTCCAGCGAGGCGCAGGTGGGGAGAATATTCACTAGGTCCAGGTGAGGCCCAGTTGAGGACCAGAGTCACCAGGTCTAGTTGACGCTTAGAGGGGTACCAGATTCACCTGGTCTAGGGGACATCCAGATGGGGACCAGAGTCACCATGTCTGGCTGAGGCCCAGAGGGCATCCAGAATCATCATGTCCAGGTGAGGTTCAGGTGTGGAACAGAGTATCCAGGTCATAATGGTCCACATGTGAGGACCAGAGTCACCAGATCTGGGTGAGGCCCAGTTAGGAGCAGAGTCACCAGTTCCAGGTGAGGCCAAGAAGGAGTCCACAGCAATCAGCTCCCGGTGGGCATCAAAGTCACCAGAAATGGGTGAGGCCCAGATGGGGACCAGATTCACCAGGTCAAGGTGATTCCCAGGTGGTGACAAGGGTTACCAGTTCCGGGTGAGGACGAGGTAAGGACCAGATTCACCAGGTCCAAGTTAGGCCCACGTGAGACCTGTGTCACCAGGTATGGGTGAGGCTCAGGTGGCAAGCCCACTCACCAGGTCTAGGTGAGGCCAACCTGCAGGCCATGCAGAGGAACCGTGTCCCAATGATGCCCAGGTAGGGACCAGAGGTACGAGGTCCAGGTGACGCCAACCTACAGGCCATGCAGAGGAACCGTGTCCCGATGATGCCCTGGTAGGGACCCGAGTTACCAGGTCAAAAAGAGGTCAACCTGCAGACCATTATGTGAACCATGCCCCGATGTTGCCCCCGTAGGGACCAGAGTCACCAGGTCCAAATGAGGCCCAGATGGAGCATATTCCCTAGGTCCAGGTGAGGCCCAGTTTAGGACCAGAGTCACCAGATCTCGTTGAGGCCCAGAGGGGTACCAGATTCACCTGGTCTAGGTGACATCCAGATGGGGACCAGAGTAAACATGTCAGGGTGAGGCCCAGAGGGGATCCAGAGTCATCATGTCCAGGTGAGGCTGAGGTGTGGAACAGAGTATCCAGGTCATAATGGTCCACAGGTGAGGACCAGAGTCCCCAGATTGGGAGAGGCCCAGTTAGGATCAGAGTTACCACTTCCAGGTGAGGCCAAGAAGGTGTCCACAGCAATCAGGTCCAGGTGAGGAACAAAGTCACCAGGACTAGGTGATGCCCAGGTGGGGACCAGATTTACCACTTACGGGTGAGGACTAGGTAAGGACCACATTCACCAGGTCCAATTGGGGCCCACGTGGGGACCTGTGTCACCAGGCATGTGTAAGATCCAGGTGGGAAACCCACTCACCAGGTCAAGATGTCCCGATGATGCCCAGGTAGGGACCAGAGTTACCAGGTCCGGGTGAGGCAAACCAGCAGGCCATGCAGTGGAACCATTTCACGATGATTCCCAGTGAGTGACCAGAGTCACCAGGTCCAAATGAGGCCCAGATGGATCATATTCATTAGGTCCAGGTGAGGCCCAGTTGAGGACAAGAGTCACCAGATCTGGTTGAGGCCTAGAGGGGTTCCAGAATCACCTGGTCCAGGTGACATCCAGATGGGGACCAGATCACCAGGTCAGGGTGAGGCCCAGAGAGGTCCCAGAGACATCATGACCAGGTGAGGCTCAGGTGTGGAACAGAGTAACCAGGTACCAATGATGCCCAGGTGAGGACGAGAGTCACCAGGTCTGGGTGACGCACGGATAGGATCAGAGTCACCAGTTCAAGGTGACGGCAAGAAAGAGTCCAGAGCAATCAGGTCCAGGTGGGGAACATAGTCACCAGGACTGGGTTAGGCCCAGATGGGGACCAGATTCACCAGGTCCAGGTGATTTCCAGGAGGTGACAGAATGACCAAATCCAGGTGAAGCTCAGGTGGGGACCAGAGTGACTAAGTCCAGATGAGGCCCAGGTGAGGACCAGAGTTACCAGATCTGGGTGACGTGCAGATAGGATCAGAGTCACCAGTTCCAGGTAAGGCCAAGAAAGAGTACACAGCAATCAGGTCCAGGTGGGGAACAAAGGCACCATGACTGGGTGAGGCCCAGATGGGGACCAGATTCATTCACCAGATCCAGATGAAGCCCAGGTGGGACCAGACTCACTAGGTCCAGATGAGGCCCAGGTGGGGACCAGAGTTACCAGGTACACGTGAGGCCCCGGTGGGGATCAGAGGCAACAGGTCCATGTGAGCCCGGCTTGGGGACCATGGATAACAGGTCTACTTGAGGACCAGCTGTGGAACACAGTAAGCAGGTCCAGGTGAGTCCCCAGTGGTGACAAGAGTCACCACGTCCAGGTGAGGCCCAGGTGGGGACCAGGATCACCAGGTACAGGGGAGGCCCTTGAAAGAACCAGAGTCAACAGTTCGAGGTCAGGCGCAGGTGGCAACCAGGGTCAGCAGGTCCAGGTAAGGCCAAAGTGAGGTTCACAGTCACTAGGGCACGGTGAGACCCAGAGGGGGACCAGAGTCACCTGGTCCAGGTGAGGTCCAGTTATGGAACACAGTCAACGGGTCCCAATTTTGCCCAGTTGAGGACCATGGTCAACAGGGCCAGGTGAGGCCCAGATGGGGACCGGAGGCCCCAAATCCAGGTGAAGCTCAGGTGGGGACCACCGTCACCAGATCCAGGGTAGTCTCGGGTGCAGACCAGAATTACGAGGTCCAGGTGAGGTGCAGGTGGCAACCACACTCACCAGGTCACGGTGAGGCCCTGGTGGGGACCAGATTCACGAGGTACATGAGAAGTTAGAAACACTGCAGCCACCAGGTCCACGTGATGTCCATGTGGGAACGAGAATCAATAGTTACAGGTGAGGACAAGGTGGGGATCCGACTCACCATGTCCAGGTGAGACCCAGGTGGGAACCAGTGTCACCACGTCCAAGTGTGGCCCAGGTGAACACCACAGTTAATAGGTCCAGCTGGGTCACTGTTAGTGAACAGTGTAAGCATATCCTGATGCTACCCAGGTGGGTACAAGAGACACCAGGTCCTGGTGAGGCCCAGGTGGGACCAGAGACATGACGTCCAGATGATGTCACGATGTGAACCTCAGTCACCAGGTCAGGTGAGGCCATGCTTACGTCAGAGTCACCAGTTACATGTGAGGCCCAGGTGGAGCCAGAGTCACCTGGTAGAGAAGGGGACAAAGTCAGGACCAGTGTTACCAGGATCAGGTCAGTCCCATTGGGAAATAGAGTAACCATGTCCCGATGATACCCAGGTAGAACCAGAGTCACCAGGTCCAGATGAGGCGCAGGTAGGGAGCATATTCACTAGGTTCCGGTGAGGCCCAGTTGAGGACAAGAGTCACCAGGTCTAGTTGAGGCCTAGAGGGGTACCAGATTCACCTGGTCTAGCTAAATCCAGATGGAGACCAGAGTCACCATGTCAGGGTGAGGCCCAGAGTGGATCCAGAGTCATCATGTCCAGGTGAGGCTCAGGTGTGGAACAGAGTATCCAGGTCATAATGGTCCACAGGTGAGGACCAGAGTCACCAGATCTGGGTGAGGTCCAGTTAGGATCATCGTCACCATTTCCAGGTGAGGCCAAGAAGTTGTCCACATCAATCAGGTCCAGGTGGGGAACAAAGTCACCAGGAATGGGTGAGGCCCAGATGGGGACCAGATACACCAGGTCCAGGTGATTCCCAGGTGATGACCAGAGTTACAAGTTCCGGATGAGGACCAGGTAAGGACCAGATTCACCAGGTCCAAATGACGCCCAATGGAGCATATTCACTAGGTCCAGGTGAGGCCCACTTCAGGACCAGAGTTACCAGATCAGGTAGATGCCTAGAGGGGTAACAGAATCACCTGCTCCAGGTGACATACAGATGGGGACCAGAGTCACCAGGTCAGGATGAGGCCCAGAGAAGTTCCAGAGTCATCATGTCCTGGTGAGGCTCAGGTGTGGGACAGAGTCACCAGGTACCAATGATGCCCAGGTGAGGACCAGAGTCACCAGAACTCGGTGACGCGCAAATAGGATCAAAGTCACCAGTTCCAGGTGAGCCCAAGAAAGAGTCCACATCAATCAGGTCCAGGTGGGGAACAAAGTCACCAAGAATGGGTGAGGCCCATATGGGGACCAGATTCACCAGGACCAGGTGAGGCCCAGGTGGTGACCAGTGTCATCGTGTCTGGGAGACGACCAGGTAAGGACCAGGTTCACCAAGTCCAAGAGGCCCACGTGGGGACTTGAGTCACCAGGTATGGGTGAGGCCCAGGTGGCAACCCCACTCACCAGGTCCAGGTGAGGCAAACCTGCAGGCCAGAGTCACCAGATCCAGGTGAGTCCCTAGTGGAGAACGGAGTCACCAGGTAAATGTGAGTCTACAAGAACACCACAGTCACCAGGTCCAGGTGTGGTTCATGTGGGAACGAGAGTCACCAGGTCCAGGTGAGACCCAGGTGGGGACCACAGTCACCAGGTCCAGATTGAGGACTAGGTGGGGGGACCAGAGTCATCAGGACTTGTTGAGGGTAAAGTGTGGAGCAAAGTTATCATATCCAGGTGAGACCCAGGTGGGAAACAGAGTAACCATGTCCCATTGATGCCAGGTGGGAAAAGATTCACAAGGTCCAGACGAGAGCTAAGTGAGGAATAGATTCACCAGGTCCTGTTGAGGCCCAGCTGAGGACAAGTGTCGCCAGCTCCGGTTGTGTCCCAGAGCGGGACCAGAGTCACCCGGTCCTGGTGATATCCAGGTGGGGACCAGAGTCACCAGGTCAGCGTGAGACCCAGAGGGGACGAGAATCACTAGGTCCAGGTGAGGCCCCGATGTGGACCTGAGAAACCAGGTCCCATGATGCCCATATGAGGACCTGAGCCACTAGGTCCAGGTGGGGTCCCTGTGGGAACAAGTCACCTCGTTAAGGTGAGGCCCAGGTGGGACCACAGTCACCAGGTCCAGATGAAGCCCAGGAATATAAGAGAGAATCCAGGTCCCAATGATGCCCATGTAAGGACAGAGTCAACTGGTCCAGGAGAGACCCAAATATGGATCAGAGTCATTGTATTCCAGGTGAGGCCAGATGGAGACCACAGGAACCAGGTCCAGGAGAGCCCCATATGGGAAACAGAGCCACCAGATCCAGGTGAGGGCCAGGTGGGACCACAGTCACAAGGTCCAGGTGAGGCGCAGGAGGCAACAGGATTCAACAAGTCCAGGTGAGACCCAGGTGGCGACCAGTCACCAGATCCAGGTGCGGACCAGCTAAGGACCAGATTCAGCAGGCCCAAGTGAAGCCGAAGGGGTGACCAGAGTCACCAGGTAGGGGTGAGGCCCAGAGGGGGAACCAGAGTAACCAGTTTAGTTTGAGGCACAGAATGGGACCAGAGGTCCCTGGTCAAAGTGAGGCCCAGGTTTGGAATAGAGTATCCAGGTCCCAATGATGCCTGGGTGCGGACCAGAGTCACTAGGGCCATGCAGGCCCAGAGGCAAACAGAATCACTAGGTCCAGGTGAGGCATAGAATAACACCAGAGTAAGCAGTATCAGGTGAGCCCCTTGTGGGAACCAGAGCCACTCTGAGGAGCTGAGTCCCAGGTCCATGTGAGGCCCACGTGAGGACCAGATTTTCAGGTCGAATTGAGGCATAGCTGGGGACAAGAGTCACCAGGTCTGGGAGCGGCCTAGGTGTGGCAAGATTCTGCAGTTTTGAGTTAGTTCAATGTGGGGATGAGAGACACCATGTCCAGGTGAGTCCAAAGTGAGGACCAGAGTCACCAGATCCAGGTGAGGTCCATGTTGGAAAGAGAGTAACCAGGTTCAGGAGATGTCCAGGTGGGGACCAGAGTCACCAGATCCAGGTGAAGTCCAGGTGGGGACCAGAGTCACCAGATCGAGGTGAAGCCCAGGTGGGGACCAGAGTCACTAGGTCCAGATGCGGCCCAGGTGAGGACCAGAGTTACCAGGTACACGTGAGGCCCCGATGGGTACCAGAGGCAACAGGTACTTGTGAGGCCGGCTTGGGGACCATGGTCAACAGGTCTACTTGAGGCCCAGGTGTAGAACACAGTAACCAGGTCCAGGTGAGTCCCCGGTGGTGACAAGAGTCACCACGTCAAGGTGAAGCCCAGGTGGTGACCAGGATCACCAGGTACAGGGGAGGTCCTTGAATAAAGGAGAGTCAACAGTTCGAGGTCAGGCGCAGATGGCGACCAGGGTCAGCAGGTCCAAGTCAGCCCAAAGTGGGCTTCACAGTCACTAGGGCACGGTGAGACCCACAGGGGGACCAGAGTAACTTGGTCCCGGTTAGGTCCAGTTGTGGAACACAGTCACCGCGTTCCAATTTTTCCCAGTGATGCGCAGATAGGATCAGAGTCACCAGTTCCAGCTGAGGCCAAGAAAGAGTCCACAGAAATCATCTCCAGGTGGGGAACAAAGTCACCAGGACTGGGTGAGGCCGAGATGGGGACCAGATTCACCAGGTCCAGGTGAGGCCCAGTTGGGGACCAGCGTCCCCGGGTCTCAGAGAGGACCAAGTAAGGACCAGATTCACCATGTCCAAGTGAGGCCCACGTGGCGACCTGTGTCACCAGGTATGTGTGAGACCCAGGTGGCAACCCCACTCACCAGGTCCTGGTGAGGCCAACCTGCAGGCCAGAGTCACCAGATCCAAGTGACGCCCTAGTGGGTACCGGAGTGACCATGTAAATGTGAGTCTAAAAGAACACCACAGTCACTAGGTCCAGGTGTGGTTCAACTGGGAACGAGAGTCACCAGGTCCAGGTGAGACCCAGGTGGGGACCAGAGTCACTTGGTCCAGATTTAGGCCTAGGTGGGGGGACCAGAGGCATCAGGACCAGTTGAGGCCAAAGTGTGGAGCAAAGTTATCATGTCCAGGTGAGGCCCAGGCGGGGAACAGAGTAACCATGTCCCATTGATGCCAGGTGGGAAAAGAGTCACTAGGTCCAGACGAGGCCTAAGTGAGGAGTAGATTCACCAGGTCCTGTTGAGTCTCAGCTGAGGACTAGTGTCCCCAGCACCGGGTGATCCCAGAGGGGGACCAGCGTCACCCGGTCCTGGTGATATCAGGTGGGGACCAGAATCTCAACGTCCGGGTGAGGCCCAGAAGGGGACGAGAATCACTAGGTCCAGGTGAGGCCCCGATGTGGAACTGAGAAACCAGGTCCCATGATGCCCTAATGAGGACCTGAGTCACCAGGTCCAGGTGAGGTCCTTGTGGGAACCAGTCAATCGACCAGGTGAGGCACAGGTGGGACAACAGTCACCAGGTCCAAGTGAGGGCCAGGTATATAAGAGAGTATCCAGGTCCCAATAATGCCCAGGTAAGGACCTGAGTCAACAGATCCAGGAGAGGCCCAAATATGGATCAGAGTCATTGTGTTCCAGGGGAGGCCAGATGGAGACCACAGGAACCAGGTCCAGGAGAGCCCCATATGGGAACCAGAGCCAAGAGATCCAGGTGAGGTCCAGGTGGGACCACAGTCACAAGGTCCAGCTGAGGCGCAGGTGGCAACAGGATTCACCAAGTCCAGGTGAGGCCCAGGTGTATACCAGTCACCAGATCCAGGTGAGGACAAGCTAAAGACCAGATTCACCAGGCCCAAGTGAAGCCCAAGGGGTGACCAGACTCACCAGGTAAGGTTGAGGCCCAGAGGGGGAACCAGAGTAAACAGTTTAGTTTGAGGACCAGAATGGGATCAGAGGTCCCTTGGCAGTGTGAGGCCCAGGTGTGGAATAGAGTATCCAGGTCCCAATGATGCCTGGGTGAGGACCAGAGTCACAAGGGCCATGCAGGCCCAGATGGGGAACAGAATCACTAGGTCCTGGTGAGGCATAGAATAAGACCACAGTCACCAGTATCAGGTGAGCCCAGGTGGGATCCAGAGCCACTCTATCCAGCTGAGTCCCAGGTCCATGTGAGGCCCACGTGAGGACCAGATTCATCGGGTCGAATTGAGGCATAGCTGGGGACAAGAGTCACCAGGTCTGGGTTGGCTTAGGTGGGGTGAGATTCAGCAGTTGTGAGTTAGGTCCAAGTGGGGACGAGAGACACCAGGTCCAGGTGAGGCCACCTGAGGACCAGAGTCACCAGATCCAGGTAAGGTCCATGTTGGAAAGAGAGTCACCACGTCCAGAAGAGGTCCAGGTGGGGACCAGAGTCACCAGATCCTGGTGAATTCCAGGTGGGGACCAGAGTCACCAGATCCAGGTGAAGCCCAGGTGGGGACCAGAGTCACTAGGTCCAGATGAAGCCTAGGTGAGGGCCAGAGTTACCAGGTACACGTGAGGCCCCGGTGGTGATCAGAGGAAAGAGGTCCATGTGAGGCGGGCTTGGGGACCATGGTCAACAGGTCTACATTAGGCCCAGGTGTGGAAAACAGTAACCAGGTCCAGGTGAGTCCCCGGTGGTGACAAGAGTCACCACGTCCAGGTGAGGCCAAAGTTGGGACCAGGATCACCAGGTACAGGGGAGGCCCTTGAAAGAACCAGAGTCAACTGTTCGAGGTCAGTCGCAGGTGGCAACCAGGGTCAGCAGGTCCATGTCAGGCCAAAATGGGGTTGACAGTCACTAGGGCAGGTTGAGGCCCAGAGGGGGAGCAGAGTCACCTGGTCCAGGTGAGGTCCAGTTGTGGAACAGAGTCTCTGGGTCCCAATTTTGCCCAGTTGAGGACCATGTTCAACAGGGCCAGGTGAGGCCCAGATGGGGACTGGAGTCACCAAATCCAGGTGAAGCCAAGGTGGGGACCACAGTCACCAGCTCCAGGTTTGTCTCAGGTGAAGACCAGAATCACCTGGTCCAGGTGAGGTGCAGGTGGCAACCACTCTCACCAGGTCCCGGTAGGGCCCTGGTGGGGACCAGAGTCACGAGGTACATGAGAAGCTAGAAACACTGCAGCCACCAGGTCCACATGATGTTCATGTGGGAACGAGAATCACAAGTTATAGGTGAGGCCCAGGTGGAGATCTGACTCACCATGTCCAGGTGAGACCCAGGTGGGAACCAGTGTCACCATGTCCAGGAGTGACCCAGGTGAAGACCAGAGTTGATAGGTCCGGGTGGGTCAGTGTTAGTGTAGAGTGTAACCATATCCTGATGCTACCCAGGTGGGACCAGAGACACCAGGACCTGGTGACGCCCAGGTGGGACCAGAGACATGAGATCCAGGTGAGGTCCCGATGGGAACTACAGTCACCAGGTCAGGTGATACCATGCTTAGGATCAGAGTCACCAGTTACAGGTGCGACCCAGGTGGAGCCAGAGTCACTTGGTACAGAAGAGGCCAAAGTCCGGACCAGAGTTACCAGGATCAGGTCAGTCCGAGTGGGGAATAGTGTAACCATGTCCCGATGATGCCCAGGTAGAACCAGAGTCATCAGGTCCACATGGGGCGCAGGTGGGGAGCATGATGACTAAGTCCCAGTGAGGCCCAGTTGAGGACCAGAGTCACCAGATCTGGTTGAGGCCTAGAGGGGTACCAGAAACACCTGGTACAGGTGACATCCAGATGGGGACCAGAGTCACCATGTCAGGGTGAGGCCCAGAAAGTTTCCAAAGTCATCATGTCCATGTGAGGCTCAGGTGTGGAACAGAGTCACCAGGTACCAATGATGCCCAGGTGAGGACCTGAGTCACCAGGTCTGGGTGACCCGCAGATAGGATCAGAGTCACCAGTTCCAGGTGAGGCAAAGAAAGAGTCCACAGCAATCAGGTCCAGGTGGGGAACAAAGTCCCGAGGACTGTGTGAGGCCCAGATGGGGACCAGATTCACCAGGTCCAGGTGATTCCCAGGTGGTGAACAGAGTTACGAGTTCCGGGTCAGGACCAGGTAAGGACCAGATTCACCAGGTCCAAGTGAGGCCCACGTGGGAACCTGTGTCACCAGGCATGTGTGAGGCCCAAGTGACAACCCCTCTCCCCAGGTCCAGATGAGGCCAACCTGCAGGCCATGCAGTGGAACATGTCCCGATGATGCCCAGGTAGGAATCAGAGTTACCAGGTCCAGGTGAGGCCAACCTGCAGGCCATGCAATGGAACCATGTCCAGATGATGCCCAGGTAGGGATCAGAGTCACCAGGTCCATATGAGGCCCAGATGGAGCATATTCACTAGGTTCAGGTGAGGCCCAGTTGAGGATCACATCACCAGATCTGGTTGAGTCCTAGAGTGGTACCAGAATCACCTGGACCAGGTGACATCCAGATGGGGACCAGAGTCACCAGGTCAGGGTGAGGCCCAGAGAGATTCCAGAGTCATCATGTCCAGGTGAGGCTCAGTTGTGGAACAGAATATCCAGGTCATAAAGGTCCACAGGTGAGGACCAGAGCCACCAGATCTCGGTGAGTCCTAGTTAGGATCAGAGTCACCAGTTCCAGGTGAGGCCAAGAAGGAGTCCACAGCAATCAGGTCCAGGTGGGGAACAAAGTCACCAGGACTGGATGAGGCCCAGATGGGGATCAGGTTCACCAGGTCCAGGTGATTCCCGGTGGTGACCAGAGTTACGAGTTCCGGGTGAGGACCAGGTAAGGACCAGATTCACCAGGTCCAAGTTAGGCCCACGTGGGGACCTGTCTCACCAGGTATGGGTGAGGCCCAGGTGACAACCCCACTCACCAGTACCAGGTGAGGAAATCCTTAACGCCATGCACAGGAACCATGTCCCGATGATGCCCATGTAGGGACTAGAGTTACCAGGTCCAGGTGAGGTCAACCCGCAGGCCATGCAGTGGAACCATGTTCCGATGATGCCCAGGTAGGGACGACAGTCACCGGGTCCAAATGAGGCCCAGATGGAGCATATTCACTAGTTCCAGGTGAGGCCCAGTTGAGGACCAGAGTCACCAGATCTGGTTGAGGCCTAGAGGGGTACAAGAATCTCCTGTTCCAGGTGACATCCAGATGGGGACCAGAGTCACCATGTCAGGGTGAGGACCAGAGAGGGTCCAGAGTCATCATATCCAGGTGAGGTTCAGGTGTTGAACAGAGTATCCAGGTCATAATGGTCCACAGGTGAGGACCAGAGTCACCAGATCTGGGTGAGGCCCAGTTAGGAGCAGAGTCACCAGTTCCAGGTGAGGCCAAGAAGGAGTCCACAGCAATCAGGTCCAGGTGGGGAACAAAGTCACCAGGACTGGGTGAGGCCCAGATGGGGACCAGATTCACCAGGTCCAGGTGATTCCCAGGTGGTGACAAGAGTTACCAGTTCTGGGTGAGGACCAGGTAAGGACCATATTCACCAGGTCCAAGTGAGGCCCACGTGAGAACTGTGTCACCAGGTATGGGTGAGGCCTAGGTGGCAAGCCCACTCACCAGGTCCAGGTGAGGCCAACCTGCAGGCCATGCAGAGGAACCGTGTCCCGATGATGCCCAGGTAGGGACCAGAGGTACGAGGTCCAGGTGACGCCAACCTGCAGGCCATGCAGAGGAACCGTGTCCCGATGATGCCCAGATAGGGACCAGAGTTACCAGGTCAACAAGAGGCCAACCTGCAGACCATTATGTGGAACCATGTCCCAATGTTGCCCACCTAGGGACCAGAGTCACCAGGTCCAAATGAGGCCCAGATGGAGCATATTCACTAGGTCAACGTGAGGCCCAGTTGAAGACCAGATTCACCAGATCTGGTTGAGGCCCAGAGGGGTACCAGATTCACCTGGTCTAGGTGACATCCAGATGGGGACCAGAGTCACCATGTCACGGTGAGGCCTAGTGGGGTCCAGAGTCATCATGTCCAGGTGAGGCTCAGTTGTGGAACAGAGTATCCAGGTCATAATGGTCCACAGGTGAGGACCAGAGTCACCAGATCTGGGTGAGGTCCAGTTAGGAGCAGAGTCACAAGTTCCAGTAGAGGCCAAGAAGGAGTCCACAGCAATCAGGTCCAGGTGGGGAACAAAGTCACCAGGAATGGGTGAGGCCCAGATGGGGACCAGATTCACCAGGTCCAGGTGAGGCCCAGGTTGTGACCAGATTCCCCGGGTCTGGGAGAAGACCAGGTAAGGGCCAGATTCACCAGGTCCAAGAGGCCCACGTGGGGACCTGAGTCACCAGGTATGGGTGAGGCCCAGTTCGCATACCACTAATCAAGTCCAGGTGAGGCCAACCTGCAGGCCAGAGTCACCAGGCCCAGGGGAGGCCCAAGGGGTGACCAGAGTCACCAGGTAAGGGTGAGGTTCACAGGGGGAACCAGAGTAACCATTTTAGTTTGAGGCCCAGAATGGGACCAGCGGTTTCTGGTCAAAGTGAGGCCCAGGTGTGGAATAGAGTATCCAGGTCCCAATGATGCCTGGGTGAGGACCAGAGTCACTAGGGCCATGCAGGCCCAGATGGGGAACAAAATCAATAGGTCCTGGTTGAGGCATAGGATAAGACCACAGTCACCAGTATCAGGTGAACCCCTTGTGCGAACCAGAGCCACTCTATCCAGCTGAGTCCCAGGTCCATGTGAGGCCAACGTGAGGACCAGATTCATCAGGTCGAATTGAGGCATAGCTGGGGACAAGAGTCACCAGGTTTGGGTTGGTCTAGGTGGGGCAAGATTCTGCAGGTCTGAGTTAGGTCAAAGTGGGGACGAGAGACACCAGTTCCAGGTGAGGCCAAACTGAGGACCAGAGTCACCAGATCCAGGTGAGGTCCATGTTGGAAAGAGAGTCACCAGGTCCAGGAGAGGTCCATGTGGGGACCAGAGTCACCAGATCCAGGTGACTTCCATGTGTGGACCAGAGTCACCAGATCCATGTGTGGCCCAGGTGGGGACCAGAGTCACTAGGTCCAGATGAGGCCCAGGTGAGGACCAGAGTTACCAGGTACACGTGAGGCCCCGGTCGGGATCAGAGGCAGCAGGTCCTTGCGAGGCCGGCTTGGGGACCTTGCTCAACAGGTCTATTTTAGGCCCAGGTTTCGAACACAGTAACCAAGTCCAGGTGAGTCCCCGGTGGTGACAAGGATCATCACGTCCAGGAGAGGCCTAGGTGGGAACCAGGATCACCAGGTTCAAGTAGGCGCTGGAAAGAACCAGAGTCAACAGTTCGAGTCAACAGGGCCAGGTGAGCCCCATATGGGGACCGGAGTCCCCAATTCCAGGTGAAGCCCAGTTGGGGACCACAGTCACTAGATACAGGGTAGTCTCAGGTGCAGACCAGAATCACCAGGTGCAGGTGAGATGCAGGTGGCAACGACATTCACCGGGTCCCGGTGAGGCCCTGGTGGGGATCAGAGTCACGAGGTACATGAGAAGGTAGAAACACTGCAGCCACCAGGTCCACATGATGTCCATGTGGGAACGAGAATCACCAGTTACATTGAGGCCCAGGTGGGGATCAGACTCACCATGTACAGGTGAGACCCAGGTGGGAACCAGTGTCACTATGTCCAGGTGTGGCCCAGGTGAAGACCAGAGTTAATAGGTCCGGCTGGGTGACTGTTAGCGAACAGTGTAACCATATCCTGATGCTACCCAGGTGGGTACCAGAGACACCAGGCCCTGGTGAGGCCCAGGTGGGACCTGAGACATGAGGTCCAGGTGAGGTCCCGATGGGAACCACAGTCACCAGGTCAGGTGAGGCCATGCTTAGAATCAGAGTCACCAGGTACAGGTGAGGCCCAGTTGGAGCCAGAATCACCTGGAACAGAGAGGCCAAAGTCATGGCCAGAGTTACCAGGATCAGGTCAGTCCCAGTGGGGAACAGAGTAAGATGTCTCGATGATGCCCAGATAGAACCAGCGTCACCAGGTCCAGATGAGGCGCAGGTGGGGAGCATATTCACTAGGTCCCGTTGAGGCCCTGTTGAGGACCAGAGTCACCAGGACTAGTTGAGGCCTAGAGGGGTACCAGATTCACCTGATCTAGGTGACATCCAGATGGGGACCAGAGTCACCATGTCAGGCTGAGGCCCAGAGGGGATCCAGAGTCATCATGTCCAGGTGAGGCTCAGGTGTGGAACAGAGTATCCAGGTCATAATGGTCCACAGGTGAGGACCAGAGTCACCAGATCTGGGTGAGACCCAGTTAGGATCAGAGTCACCAGTTCCAATTGAGGCCAAGAAGGAGTCCACAGCAATCAGGTCCAGGTGGGGAAGAAAGTCAACAGGACTGTGTGAGGCCCAGATGGGGACCAGATTCACCAGGTCCAGGTGTTTCCCAGGTGGTGACCAGGGTTACCAGGTCCGGGTGAGGACCAGGTAAGGACCAGATTCACCAGGTCCAAGTGAGGCCCACGTGGGGACCTGTGTCACCAGGTATGCGTGAACCCCTGGTGGCAACCCCACTCACTAGGTCCAGGTGAGGCCAAACTGGAGTCCATGAAGAGGAAACGTGTCCCGGTGATGCCCAGGTAGGGACCAGATTTACCAGGTCCAGCTGAGACCAACCTGCAGGCCATGCAGTGGATCCATGTCCCGATGATGCCCAGGTAGGAATCAGAGTCACCAGGTCCAAATGAGGCCCAGAAGGAGCATATTCAATAGGTCCAGGTGAGGCCCAGTTGAGGACCAGAGTCACCAGAAATGGTTGAGGCCTAGAGGGGTACCAAAATCACCTGGTCCATGTGACCTCCAGATGGAGACCAGAGTCACCAGTTCAGGGTTAGGCCCAGAATGGTTCCAGAGTCCAGAGCCTCATGTCCAGGTGAGACTCAGGTGTGGAACAGAGTCACCAGGTTCCAATGACTCCCGGGTGAGGACCAGAGTCACCAGGTCTGGGTGACACGTAGATAGGATCAGAATCACCAGGTCCAGGTGAGGCCATGAAAGAGTCCACAGCAATCAGGTCAAGGTGGGGAACAAAGTCACCAGGACTAAGTGAGGCCCAGATGGGGTCGGATTCACCAGGTCCAGGTGAGGCCCAGGTCGTGACCAGAGTCCCCGGCTCTGGGAGAGGACCAGGTAAGGACCAGATTCACCAGGTCCAAGAGGCCCACGTGGAGACCTGAGTCACCAGGTATGGGTGAGGCCCAAGTGGCATCCCCACTAACCAGGTCCATGTGAGGCCAACCTGCAGGCCAAGTCACCCGATCCACGTGAGGCCCTAGTGGGGACTGGAGTCACCAGTTAAAAGTGATTCTACAAGAACAACACAGTCAACAGATCCTGGTGTGGTTCATGTGGGAACGAGAGTCACCAGGTCCAGGTGAGACCCAGGTGGGGACCACAGTCACCAGGTCCAGATTGAGGCCTAGGTCGGGAGACCTGAGTCATCAGGACCAGTTGAGGCTAAAGTGTGGAGCAAAGTTATCATGTCCATTTGAGGCCCAGGTTGGGAACAGAGTAACCATGTCCCATTGTTGCCAGAGGGGAAAAGAGTCACAAGCTCCAGACGAGGCCTAAGTGAGAAGTAGATTCACCAGGTCCTGTTGAGGCCCAGTTGAGTACCAGTGTCCCCAGCTCCGGGTGAGTCCCAGACGGGGACCAGTGTCACCCGGTTCTGGGGATATCCAGGTGGGGACCTGAGGTACCACGTCAGGGTGAGGCCCAGAGGGGGACGAGAATCACTAGGTCCAGATGAGGCCCCGATGTGTAACTGAGAACCCAGGTCCCATGATGCCCATATGAGGACCTGAGTCACCAGGTCCAGGTGAGGTCCCTGTGGGAACCACTCACCTCGTCCAGGTGAGGCCCAGGTGGGACCACAGTCACCAGGTCCAGGTGAGGCCCAGGTATATAAGAGAGTATCCAGGTCCCAATGATGCCCAGGTAAGGACCAGAGTCAACTGGTCCAGGAGAGGAACAAATATGGATCAGAGTCATTGTGTTCCAGGTGAGGCCAGATGGAGACCACAGGAACCAGGTCCAGGAGAGCCCCATATGGGAACCAGAGCCACCAGATCCAGGTGAGGTCCAGGTGGGACCACAGTCAGAAGGACCAGGTGAGGCGCTGGTGACAACAGGATTCACCAAGTCAAGGTGAGGCCCAGGGGGGACCAGTCACCAGATCCAAATGTGGACCAGCTAAGGACCAATTCACTAGGCCCAAGTGAAGCCCAAGGGGTGACCAGAGTCACCAGGTAAGGGTGAGGCCCAGAGGGGAACCAGAGTAACCAGTTTACATTGAGGCCCAGAATGGGACCAGAGGTCCCGGGTCAAAGTGAGGTCCAGGTGTGGAATAGAGTATCCAGGTCCCAATGATGCCTGGGTGAGGACCAGTGACACTAAGGCCATGCAGGCCCAGATGGGGAACAGAATCACTAGGTCCTGGTGAGGCATAGAAAAGACCACAATCACCAGTATCAGGTGTGCCCCTTGTGGAAACCAGAGCCACTCTATCCAGCTGAGTCCCAGGTCCATGTGAGGCCCACGTGAGGACCAGATTCATCAGGTCGAATTGAGGCATAGCTGGGGACAAGAGTCACCAGGTCTGGGTGCGGCCTAGGTGGGGCAAATTCAGCAGTTCTAAGTTAGGTCAAAGTGGGGACGAGAGACACCAGGTCCACGTGAGGCCAAACTGAGGAAGAGTCACCAGATCCAGGTGATGTCCATGTTGGAAAGAGAGTCACCAGGTCCAGGAGAGGTCCAGTTGGGGACCAGAGTCACCAGATCCAGGTGACGTCCAGGTGGGGTCCAGAGTCTCCAGATCCATGTGAAGCCCAGGTGGGGACCAGAGTCACTAGGTCCAGATGAGGCCCAGGTGTCGACCAGAGTTACCAGGTACACGTGAGGCCCCGGTGGGGATCAGAGGCAACGTGTTCATGTGAGGCCGGTTGGGGACCATGGTCAACAGGTCTACTTGAGGCCCATGTGTGGAACACAGTAACCAGGTACAGATGAGTCCCCGGTGGTGACAAGTGTCACCACGTCCAGGTGAGACCCAGGTGGGGACCAGGATCACCAGGTACAGGGGAGGCCCTTGGAAGAACCAGAGTCAACAGTTCGAGGTCAGGCACAGGTGGCAACCAAGGTCAGCAGGTCCAAGTCAGGCCAAAGTGGGTTTCAGAGTCATTAGGGCACGGTTAGACCCGGAGGCGGACCAGAGTCACATGGTCCAGGTGAGGTCCAGTTGTGGAACAAAGTCACCGGGTCCCAATTTTGCACAGTTGAGGACCATGGTCAGCAGGGCCAGGTGTGGCCCAGATGGGGACCGGAGTCCCCTAATCCAGGAGAAGCACAGGTGGAGACCACAGTCACCAGATCCAGGGTAGTCTCAGGTGCAGACCAGAATCACCACGTCCAGATGAGGTGCAGGTGGCAACCACACTCACCAGGTCCCGGTGAGTCCCTGGTGGGGACCAGAGTCACGAGGTACATGAGAAGCTAGAAACACTGCAGCCACCAGGTCCACATGATGTCCATGTCGGAACGAGAATCACCAGTTACAGGTGAGGACCAGGTGCGGATCCGACTCACCATTTCCAGGTGAGTCCCAGATGGGAACCAGTGTCACCATGTCCAGGTGTGGCCCATGTGAAGACCAGAGATAATAGGTCCGGCTGGGTCACTGTTAGTGAACAGGGTCACCATATCCTGATGCTACCCAGGTGGGTACCAGAGACACAAGGTCCTGGTGAGGCCCAGGTGGAACAGAGACATGAGGCATAGGTGAGGTCCCAATGGGAACCACAGTCACCAGGTCAGGTGAGGCCATGCTTAGGATCACAGTCACCAGTTACAGGTGAGGCCCATGTGGAGCCAGAATCACCTGGTACAGAAAAAGCCAAAGTCAGGACCAGAGTTACCAGGATCAGGTCTTTCCCAGTGGGGAATAGAGTAACCATGTCCCGATGATGCCCAGGTAGAACCAGAGTCACCAGGTCCAGATGAGTCGCAGGTGGGGATCATATTCACTAGGTCCCGGTGAGGCCTAGTTGAGGACCAGAGTCACCAGGGCTAGTTGAGGCCTAGAGGGGTACCATATTCACCTGGTCTAGGTGACATCCAGATGGGGACCAGAGTCACCATGTCAGGGTGAGACCCAGAGGGGATCCAGAGTCATCATGTCCAGGTGAGGCTCAGGTGTGGAACAGAGTATCCAGGTCACAATGGTCCACAGGTGAGGACCAGAGTCACCAGATCTGGGTGAGTCTCAGTTAGCATCAGACTCACCACTTCCAGGTGAGGCCAAGAAGGTGTCCACAGCAATCAGGTCCAGGTGGGGAACAAAGTGACCATGACTGGAAGAGGCCCAGATGGGGACCAGATTCACCAGGTCCAGGTGATTCCCAGGTGGTGACCAGAGTTACGAGTTCCGGGTGAGGACCAGGCAAGGACCAGATTCACCAGGTCCAAGTGAGGCCCACGTGGGGACATGTGTCACCAGGCATGGGTGAGGCCCAGGTTGCATCTCCACTCACTAGGTCCAGGTGAAGCCAACCTGCAGGCCATGCAGAGGAATCATGTCCCAATGATGCCCAGGTAGGGACTAGAGTTCTCAGGTCCAGGTGAGGCCAACCTGCAGGCCATGCAGTGAAACCATATCCCGAAGATACCCAGGGAGTGACCAGAGTCACCAGGTCCAAATGAGGCCAAGATGTAGCATATTCACTAGTTACTGGTGAGGCCCTGTTGAGGACCAGAGTTACCAGATCTGGTAGAGGCCTAGAGGGGTACCAGAATCACCTGGTCCAGGTGACATCCAGATGGGTACCAGAGTCACCAGGTCAGGGTGAGGCCCAGAGAGTTCCAGAGTCATCATGTCCAGGTGAGGCTCAGGTGTGCAACAGAGTCAGCAGGTACCAATCATGCCCAGGTGAGGACCAGAGTCACCAGGTCTGGGTGACGCGCAGATAGGATCAGAGTCACCAGTTCTAGGTGAGGCCAAGAAGGAGTCCACAGCAATCAGGTCCAGGTGGGGAACAAAGTCACCAGGACTGGGTGAGTCTCAGATGGGGACCAGATTCACCAGGTCCAGGGGAGGCCCAGGTAGTAACCAGAGTCCCCTGGTCTAGGAGAGGACCAGGAAAGGATCAGATTCACCAGGTACAAAGCCCCACGTGGGGACCTGAGTCACAAGGTATGGGTGAGGCCCAGTTGGCAACCCCACTCACCAGGTCCAGGTGTGGCCAACCTGCAGGCCATGCAGAGGAACCATGTCCGGATGATGCCCAGGTAGGGACCAGAGTTACCAGGTCCAGGTGAGTGCAACCTACAGGCTATGCAGTGGAACCATGACCCGATGATGCCGAGGTAGTGACCAGAGTTACCAGGTCCAAATGAGGCCCAGATGGAGCATATTCACTAGGTCCAGGTGAGGCCCAGTTGAGGACCAGAGTCACCAGATCTGGTTGAGTCCTAGAGGATTACCAGTATCACCTGGTCCAGGTGACATCCAGATGGGGACCAGAGTCACCAGGTCAGGGTGAGGCCCAGAGAGGTTCCAGAGTCATCATGTCCAGGTGAGGCTCAGGTGTGGAACAGAGTCACCAGGCACCAATAACTCCCAGGTGAGGACCAGAGTCACCAGATCTGGGAGACGCGCATATAGGATCAGAGTCACCAGTTCCAGGTGAGGCCAAGAAAGGGTCCACAGCAATCAGGTCCAGGTGGGGAACAAAGTCACCAGGACTGGGTGAGGCCCAGATGGGGACCAGATTCACCAGGTCCAGGTGAGGCCCAGGTGGGACCACGGTCATCAGGTCCAGGTGAGGTCCAGGTATATAAGAGAGTATCCAGGTCCCAATGATCCCCAGGTAGAACCAGAGTCACCAGGTCCAGATGAGGCGCAGGAGGGGAGCATATCCACTAGGTTCCGGTGAGGCCCAGTTGAGGACCACAGTCACCAGGTCTAGTTGAGGCCTAGAGGGGTACCAGATTCACCTGGTCTAGGTAACATCCACATGGGGACCAGAGTCACCATGTCAGGGTGAGGTCCAGAGGGGATCCAGCGTAATGATGTCCAGGTGAGTCTCAGGTGTGGAACAGAGTATCCAGATCATAATGGTCCACAGGTGAGGACCAGAGTCACCAGATCTGGGTGAGGCCCAGTTAGGATCAGAGTCACCAGTTCCAATTGAGGCCAAGAAGGAGTCCACAGCAAACAGGTCCAGATGGGGAACAAAGTCCCCAGGACTGGGTGAGGCACAGATAGGGACCAGATTCACCAGGTCCAGGTTATTCCCAGGTGGTGAACAGACTTACCAGTTCCGGGTGACGACCAGGTAAGGACCAGATTCAACAGGTCCAAATGAGGCCCACGTGGGGACCTGAGTCACCAGGTGTTGGTGAGGCCAGGTGGCAAGGCACTCCCCAGGTCCAGGTGAGGCCAACCTGCCGGCCATGCAGAGGAACCATATCCCGATGATACCCAGGTAAGGACGAGAGTTACCACATCCAGGTGAGGCCAACCTGCCGGCAATGCAGTGGAACCATGTCCCGATGATGCCCAGGTAGGGACAGAGTCACCAGGTCAGGGAGAGGCCCAGAGAGGTTCCATAATCATCATGTCCAGGTGAGGCTCAGGTGAGGAGGAACAGAGTCACCAGGTACCAATGATGCCCAGGTGAGGACCAGAGTCACCAGATCTGGTTGAGTCCTAGAGGATTACCAGTATCACCTGGTCCAGGTGACATCCAGATGGGGACCAGAGTCACCAGGTCAGGGTGAGACCCAGAGAGGTTCCAGAGTCATCATGTCCAGGTGAGGCTCAGGTGTGGAACAGAGTCACCAGGGACAAATAACTCCCAGTTGAGGACCAGAGTCACCAAATCTGGGAGACGCGCATATATGATCAGAGTCACCAGTTCCAGGTGAGGCCAAGAAAGGGTCCACATCAATCAGGTCCAGGTGGGGAACAAAGTCACCAGGACTGGGTGAGGCCCAGCTGGCGACCAGATCCAGGTGCGGACCAGCTAAGGACCAGATTCACCACGCCCAAGTGAACCCAAGGGGTGACCAGTGTCACCAGGTAAGGGTGAGGCCCAGAGGGGAACAGGAGTAACCAGTTTAGTTTGAGGCCCCGAATGGGACCAGAGGTCCCTGGTCAAAGTGAGGCCCAGGTGTGGAATAGACTATCCAGGTCCCAATGATGCCTGGGTGAGGACCAGAGTCACTAGGGCCATGCAGGCCCAGATCAGGAACAGAACCTCTAGGTAGTGGTGAGGCATAGAATAAGACCACAGTCACCAGTATCAGGTGAGCCCCTTGTGGGAACCAGAGCCAGTCTATCCAGATGAGTCCCACGTGATGTGAGGCCCACGTGAGGAACAGATTCATCAGGTCGAATTGAGGCATAGCTGTGGACAAGAGTCACCTGGTCTGGGTGCGGCCTAGGTAGGGCAAGATTCAGCAGTTCTGAGTTAGGTCAAAATGGGGAAGAAAGACCAGGAACAGGTGAGTCCAAACTGAGGACCAGAGTCTCCAGATCCCGGTGAGGTCCATGTTGGAAAGAGAGTCACCAGGTCCAGGAGAGGTCCAGGGGGGACCAGAGTCACCAGGTCCAGCAGAGGTGCAGTTGGGGACCAGAGTCACCAGATCCACGTGAAGTCCAGGTGGGGACCAGAGTCACCAGAGCCAGGTGAAGCCCAGGTGGGGACCAGAGTCACTAGGTCCAGAATAGGCCCAGGTGAGGACCAGAGCTATAAATACACGTGAGACCCCGGTGGGGATCAGAGGCAACAGGTCCATGTGAGGCCGGCTTGTGGACCATGGTCAACAGGTCTACTTAAGGCCCAGGTGTGGAACACAGTAAGCAGGTCCAGGTGAGTCCCCGGTTGGGACAAGTGTCACCACGTCCAGTTGAGGAGCAGGTGGGGACAAGGATCACCAGGTACAGGGGAGGCTCTTGAAAGAACCAGAGTCAACAGTTCGAGGTCTGGCGTAGGTGGCAACCAGGGTCAGCAGGTCCAAGTAGGCCAAAGTGGGGTTCACAGTCACTAGGGCACGGTGACACCCAGAGGGGGACCAGAGTCACCTGGTCCAGGTGAGGTTCAATTGTGGAGCACAGTCACCGGGTCCCAATTTTGCCCAGTTGAGGACCATGGTCAACAGGGACAGGTGAGGCCCAGATGGGGACCGGAGTCCCCAAGTCAAGGTGAAGCCCAGGTGGGGAACACAGTCACCAGATCCGGGGTAGTCTCAGGTGCAGATCAGAATCACCAGGTCCAGGTGAGGTGCAGGTGGAAACCACACTCACCAGATCCCTGTGAGGCCCTGGTGGGGACCAGAGTCACGAGGTACATGAGAAGCTAGAAACACTGCAGCCACCAGGTCCACATGATGTCCATGTGGGAACAAGAATCACCAGTTACAGGTGAGGACCAGGTTGCGATCCGACTCCCCATGTCCAGGTGAGACCAAGGTGGAAACAAGTGTCACCATGTCCAGGTGTGGCCCAGGTGAAGACCAGAGTTAATAGTTCCCGCTGGGTCACTGTTATTTAACAGAGTACCATATCCTGATGCTAACCAGGTGGGTACCAGAGACACCAGGTCCTGGTGAGGGCCAAGTGGGACCAGAGTCACCAGATCTGGTTGAGGCCTAGAGGGATACCAGAATCACCTGGTCCAGGTGACATCCAGATGGGGACCAGGGTCACCAGGTCAGGGTGAGGCTCAGAGAGGATCCACAGTAATCATGTGCAGGTGAGGCTCAGGTGTGGAACAGAGTCACCAGGTACCTATGATGCCCAGGTGAAGACCAGAATCACCAGATATGGGTGATGCGCAAATAGGATCAGAGTCACCAGATCTAGGTGAGGCGAAGAAAGTGTCCACAGCAAGCAGGTCCAGGTGGGTAACAAAGTCACCAGGACTGGGTGAGGCTCAGATGGGGACCAGATTCACCAGGTCCAGGTGAGGCCCAGGTGGTGACCAGAGTTTCCGGGTCTGGGAGAGGACGAGTTAAGGACCAGATTCACCAGGTCCAAGACGCCCACGGGGGGAACTGAGTCACCAGGTATGTGTGAGGCCCAGGTGGCCACCCCACTCACAAGGTCCAGGTGAGGCCAACCTGCATGCCAGAGTCACCAGATCCAGGTGAGGCCCTGTGGGGACCGGAGTCACCAGGTAAATGTGAGTCTACAAGAACACCACAGTCACCAGGTCCTGGTGTGGTTCATGTGGGAACAAGAGTCACCAGGTCCAGGTGAGACCCACGTGGGGACCACAGTCACCAGGTCCAGATTGAGGCCTAGGTGGGGGGACCAGAGTCATGAGCAACATTTGAGGCCAAAGTGTGGAGCAAAGTTATCATGTCCAGGTGAGGCCCAGGTGGGGAACAGAGTAACCATGTCCCTTGATGCCAGGTGGGAAAGGAGTCACAAGGTCCAGACGAGGCCTAAGTGAGGAGTAGATTCACCAGGTCCTGTTGAGGCCCGGTTGAGTACCAGTGTCCCCAGCTCCGGGTGAGTCCCAGAGGGGGACCAGAGTCACCCGGTTCTGGGCATATCCAGCTGGGGACCAGAGTCACCACGTCAGGGTGAGGCCCAGAAGGGGATGAGAATCACTAGGTCCAGGTGAGGCCCCGATGTGGAACTGAAACAAGGTCCCATGATGCCCATATGAGGAACTGAATCACCAGGTCCTGGTGAGGTCCCTGTTGGAACCAGTCAACTCGTCCAGGTGAGGCCCAGGTGGGACCACAGTCACCAGGTCTAAGTAAGGCCCACGTATATAAGAGAGTATCCAGTTGCCAATGATCCCTAGGTTAGGACCAGAGTCAACAGGTCCAGGAGAGGCCCAAATATGGATCAGAGTCATTTGGTTCCAGGTAAGTCCAGATGGATACCACGGGGACCAGGTCCAGGAGAGCCCCATATGGGAACCAGAGCCACCAGATCCAGGTGAGTTCCAGGTGGGACCACAGTCACAAAGTCCAGGTGACGGGCAGGTGGCAATAGGATTCACAATGTGCAGCTGAGGCTCAGGTGGCGACCAGTCACCAGATCCAGGTGCGGACCAGCTAAGGACCAGATTCACCAGGCCCAAGTGAAGCCCAAGGGGTGACCAGAGTCACCAGGTAATGGTGAGGCCAGAGCTGGAACCAGAGTAACCAGTTTAGTTTGAGGCCCAGAATGGGACCAGAGTTCCCTGGTCAAAGTGAGGCCCAGGTGTGGAATAGAAAATCCAGGCCCAATGATGCCTGGGTGAGGACCAGAGTCACTAGGGCCATGCAGGCCCAGATGGGGAACAAAATCACTACGTCCTGGTGAGGCATAGAATAAGACCACAGTCAGCAGTATCAGGTGTGACCCTTGTGGGAACCAGAGCCACTCTATCCAGCTGAGTCCCAGGTACATGTGAGACACACGTGAGGACCAGATTCATCAGGTCGAATTGAGGCATAGCTGGGGACAAGAGTCACCAGGTCTGGGTGCGGCCTAGGTGGGGCAAGATTCAGCAGTTCTGCGTTAGGTCAAAGTGGGGACGAGAGCCACCAAGTCGAGGTGAGGCCAAACTGAGGACCAGAGTCACCAGATGCACATGAGGTCTATGTTGGAAAGGAGTCACCAGGTACAGGAGAGGTCCTGTGGTGGACCAGAGTCACCAGATCCAGGTGAAGTCCAGGTGGGGACCAGAGTCACTAGGTCCAGATGAGGCCCAGGTGAGGATCAGAGTAACTAGGTTCAGATGAGGCCTAAGTGAGGACCAGAGTTAACAGGTACACGTGAGGCCCCGGTGGGGATCAGAGGTAACAGGTCCATGTGAGGCCGGATTGGAGACCATGGTCAACAGGTCTACTTGAGGCCCAGGTGTGGAACACATTAAGCAAGTCCATGTGAGTCCCCGGTGGTGACAAGTGTCACCACGTCCAGTTGAGGCCCAGGTGGGGACCAGGATCACCAGGTACAGGGGAGGCCCTTGAAAGAACCAGAGTAAACAGTTCGAGGTCAGGCGCAGGTGGAAACCAATGTCAGCAGGTCCAAGTCAGGCCAAAGTAGGGTTCAGAGTCACTAGGGCACGGTCACACCCAGAGGGAACCAGAGTCACCTGGTCCAGGTGAGATCCAGTTGTGGAACATAGTCATCGGGTCCCAATTTTGCCCAGTTGAGGACCATGGTCAACAGGGCAAGGTGAAGCCCAGATGGGGACCGGAGTCCCCAAATCCAGGTGAAGCCCAGGTGGGGACCACAGTCACCAGATCCAGGGTAGTCTCAGGTGCAGACCAGAATCACCAGGTCCAGGTGAGGTCTAGGTGGCAACAACACTCACCAGGTCCCGGTGAGTCCCTGGTGGGGACCAGAGTCACGAGGTACATGAGAAGCTAGAAACACTGCAGCCACCAGGTCCACATGATGTCCATGAGGGAAGGAGAATCACCAGTTACAGGTGAGGACCAGGCGGGGATCTGACTCACTATGTCCAGGTGAGACCCAGGTGGGAACCAGTGTCACCATGTCCAGGTGTGGCCCAGGTGAAGACCAGAGTTAAGAGTTCCGGCAGGGTCACTGTTAGTGAACACTGTAACCATATCCTGATGCTACCCAGGTGGGAACCAGAGACACCAGGTCCTGGTGACGCCCAGGTGGGACCAGAGACAGGAGGTCCAGGTGAGGTTCCGATGAGAACCACAGTCACCAGGTCAAGTGAGGCCATGCTTAGGATCAGAGTCACCAGTTACAGGTGAGGCCCAGGTGGAGCCAGAGTCACCTGGTACAGAAGAGGAAAAGTCAGGACCAGAGTTACCAGGATCAGGTCAGTCCCAGTGGGGAATAGAGTAACCATGTCCCGATGATACCCACGTAGAACCAGAGTCACCATGTCCAGATGAGGCGCAGGTTTGGAGCATGTTCACTAGGTCCCGGTGAGGCCCAGTTGATGAACAGGGTCACCAGGTCTAGTTGAGGCCTAGAGTGGTACCAGATTCACCTGGTCTAGGTGACATCCAGATGGGGACCAGAGTCACCATGTCAGGCAGAGACCCAGAGGGGATCCAAGGTCATCATGTCCAGGTGAGGTTGAGGTTTGGAACAAAGTATCCAGGTCATAATGGTCCACAGGTGAGGACCAGAGTCACCAGATCTGGGTGAGGCCCAGTTAGGTTCAGAGTCACCAGTTCCAGGTGAGGCCAAGAAGGAGTCCACAGCAATCAGGTCCAGGTGGGGAACAAAGTCACCAGGACTGGGTGAGGCCCAGATGGGTACCAGATTCACAAGGTCCAGGTTATTCCTAGGTTTTGACCAGAGTTACCAGTTCCGGGTGAGGACCAGTTAAGGACGAGATTCACCAGGTCCCAGTGAGACCCACGTGGGTACCTGTGTCACAATGTATGTGTGAGGCCCAGATTACCACCCCACTCACCAGGTCCAGGTGAGGCCAACCTGGAGGCCATGAAGAGGAACCATGTCGCGATGATGCCCAAGTAGGGAACAGAGTTACCAGGTCCAGGTGAAGACAACCTGCAGGCCATGCAGTGGAACCATGTCCCGATGATGCCCAGGTAGGGACCAGAGACACCAGGTCCCAATGAGGCCCAGATGGACCAAATTCCCTAGGTCCAGGTGAGGCCCTGTTGAGGACAGAGTCACCAGATTTGGTTGATGCCTAGAGGGGAACCAGAATCTCCTGGTCCAGGTGACATCCAGATGGGGACCAGAGTCACCAGGTCAGGGAGAGGCCCACAGGGGTTCCAGAGTCATCATGTCCAGGTGAGGCTCAGGTGAGGAACAGAGTCACCAGGTACCATGATGCCCAGGTGAGAACCAGAGTCACCAGATCTGGGTGAGGCCTAGTTATGATCAGAGTCACAAGTTCCAGGTGAGGCCCAAAAGGAGTCCACAGCAATCAGGTCCAGGTGGGGAACAAAGTCACCAGGACTGGGAGAGGCCCAGATGGGGACCAGATTCACCAGGTCCAGGTGAGTCCCAGGTGGTAACCAGAGTCCCAGGTCTGGGAGAGGAGCATGTAAGGACCAGATTCACCAGGTCCAAGAGGCCCACGTCGGGACATGAGTCACCAGGTATGGGTGACGCCCAGGTGGCAACCCCACTCACCAGGTCCAGGTGAGGCCCACCTGCAGGCCAGAGTCACCAGATCCAGGTGAGGCCCTAGTGGGGACCGGAGTCACCTGGTAAATGTGAGTCTACAAGAACACCACAGTCATCAGGTCCAGGTGTGGTTCATGTGGGAACAAGAGTCACCAGGTCCAGGTGAGACCCACGTGGGGACCACAGTCACCAGGTCCAGATTGAGGCCTAGGTGGGGGGACCAGAGTCATCAGGACCAGGTGAGGCCAAAGTGTGGAGCAAAGTTATCATGTCCAGGTGAGGCCCAGGTGGGGAACAGAGTAACCATGTCCCATTGATGTCAGGTGGGAAAAGAGTCACAAGTTCCAGACGAGGCCTATGTGAAGAGTAGATTCATCAGGTCCTGTTGAGGCCCAGTTGAGGACCAGTGTCCACAGCTCCGGTGAGTCTCAGAGGGGTACCAGAGTCACCCGGTTCTGGTGATATCCACGTGGGGACCAGAGTCATCACGTCAGGGTGAGACCCAGAGGGGGACGAGAATCACTAGCTCCAGGTGACGCCCGATGTGGAACTGAGAAACCAGGTCCCATGATGCCCATATGAGGATCTGAGTCACCAGGTCCAGGTGAGGTCCCTGTGGGAACCAGTCACCTCGTCCAGGTGAGGCCGAGGTGGGACCACAGTCACCAGGTCCAGGTGAGGCTCAGGTATATAAGAGAGTATCGAGGTCCCAATGATGCCCAGGTAAGGTCCAGAGTCAACAGTTCCAGGAGAGCCCCAAATATGGATCAGAGTCATTGTGTTCCAGGTGAGGCCAGATGGAGACCACAGGAACCAGGTCCAGGAGAGCCCCATATGGGAACCAGAGACACCAGATACAGGTGAGGTCCAGGTGGGAATACAGTCACAAGGTCCAGGTGAGGCGCAGGTGGCAACAGGATTCAGCAAGTCCAGGTGAGGCCCAGGTGGCGACCAGTCACAACATCCAGGTGTAGACCAGCTAAGGACCAGATTACCAAGCCCAAGTGAAGCCCAAGCAGTGACCCGAGTCACCAGGTAAGGGTGAGACCCAGAGGGGGAACCAGAGTAACCAGTTTAGTTTGAGGCCCAGAATGGGACAAGAGGTCCCTGGTCAAAGTGAGGCCCAGGTGTGGAATAGAGTATCCAGGGTGAGGATCATTGGGTCCATCACCCAATGATGCCTGGGTGAGGACCAGAGTCACTAGGGCCATGTAGGCCCAGATGGGGAACAGAATCACTAGGTCCTGTTGAGGCATAGAATAAGACCACAGTCAGCAGTATCATTTGAGCCCCTTACCGGAACCAGAGCCACTCTATCCAGCTGAGTCCCAGGTCCATGTGAGACTCACTTGAGGACCAGATTCATCAGGTCGAATTGAGGCATAGCTGGGGACAAGAGTCACCAGGTCTGGGTGCGGCCTAGGTGGGGCAAGATTCAGCAGTTCTGAGTTAGGTCAAAGTGGGGACGAGAGACACCAAGTTTGTGAGGCCAAACTGAGGACCAGAGTCACGAGATCCACATGAGGTCCATGTTGGAAAGGAGTCACCAGGTCCAGGAGAGGTCCTGGGGTGGACCAGAGTCACCAGATCCAGGTGAAGTCCAGGTGGGGACCAGAGTCACTAGGTCCAGATGAGGCCCAGGTGAGGACCAGAGTTACCAGGTACACGTGAGGCCCTGGTTGGGATCAGAGGCAACATGTCCATGTGAGGCCACTTGTGAAACACAGTCTCCTGGTCCCAATTTTGCCCAGTTGAGGAAAACCCCACTCACCAGGTCCAGGTGAGGCCAAACTGAGGACCAGAGTCACCAGATGCAGGTCAGGTCCAGGTGGGGACCAGAGTCACCAGATCCAGGTGAAGTCCAGGTGGGGACCAGAGTCATCAGATCCAGATGAAGCCCAGGTGGGGACCAGAGTCACTAGGTCCAGATGAGAAGAAGGTGAGGACCAGAGTTGTCAGGTACACGTGAAGCTCCGGTGGGGATCAGAGGCAAAAGGTCCATGTGAGGCAGGCTTGGGGACGATGTTCAACAGGTTTACTTGAGGCCCAGGTGTGGATCACAGTATGCAGGTCCAGGTGAGTCCCCGGTGGTGACAAGGCTCACCACGTCCAGGTGAGGCCCAGGTGGGGACCAGGATCACCAGGTACAGGGGAGGCCCTTGAAAGTACTAGAATCAACATTTCGAGGTCAGGCGCAGGTGGCAACCAGGGTCAGCAGGTCCAAGACAGGCCAAAGTGGGGTTCACAGTCACTAGGGCACGGGGAGACCCAGAGGGGGACCAGAGTCACCTGGTCTAGGTGAGGTCCAGTTGTGGAACACAGTCACAGGGTCCCAATTTTGCCCAGTTGTGTGCCATGGTCAACAGGGCCAGGTGAGGCCCAGACGGGACCGGAGTCCCCAAATCCAGGTGAAGCCCAGGTGGGTACCACAGTCACCAGATCCAGGGTAGTCTCAGGTGCAGACGAGCATCCCAAGACCAGGTGAGGTGCAGGTGGCAACCACACTCACCAGGTCCCGGTGAGGCCCTGGTGGGGACCAGAGTCACGAGGTACATGAGGAGTAGAAACACTGCAGCCACCAGGTCCACATGATGTCCACGTGGGAACGAGAATCACCAGTTACACGTGAGGACCAGATGGGGATCCGACTCACCATGTTCAGGTGAGACCCAGGTGGGAACCAGTGTCACTATGTCCAGGTGAAGACCAGAGTTAATAGGTCCAGCTGGAACACTGTTAGTGAACAGTGTAACCATATCCTGATGCTACCCAGGTGGGTACCAGAGACACCAGGTCCTGGTGAGGCCCAGGTGGGACCAGAGACATGAGTTCCAGGTGAGGTCCCATGGGAACCACAGTCACCAGGTCAGGTGAGGCCATGCTTAGGATCAGAGTCACCAGTTACAGGTGAGGCCCAGGTGGAGCCAGAGTCACCTGGTACTGAAGAGGCCAAAGTCAGGACCAGAGTTACCAGGATCAGGTCACTCCCAGTGGGGAATAGAGTAACCATGTCCCGATGATGCCCAGGTAGAACCAGAGTCACCAGGTCCAGATGAGGCGCAGGTGGGGAGCATATTCACTAGGTCCCGGTGAGGCCCAGTTGAGGGCCAGAGTCACCAGGTCTAGTTGAGGCCTAGAGGGGTACAAATTTCACCTGGTCTAGGTGACATCCAGATGGGGACCAGAGTCACCATGTCAGGGTGAGGCCCAGAGGGGATCCAGAGTCATCATGTCCATGTGAGGCTCAGGTGTGGAACAGAGTATCCAGGTGGTATTGGTCTTCAGGTGAGGACTAGAATCACCAGATCTGGGTGAGGTCCAGTTAGGATCAGAGTCAGCAGTTCCAGGTGAGGCCAAGAAGAAGTCCACAGCAATCAGGTCCAGGTTGGGAACAAAGACACCAAGACTGGGTGAGGCTCAGATGGGGACCAGATTCACCAGGTCCAGGTGATTCCCAGGTGGTGACCAGAGTTCCCGGGTCTGGGAGAGGACGAGGTAAGGACCAGATTTACAAGGTCCAAGAGGCCCACGTGGGGACCTGTGTCACAGTGTATGTGTGAGGCCCAGATTACCACCCCACTCACCATGGCCAGGTGAAGCCAACCTGCAGGCCATGAAGAGGAACCATGTCCCGATGATGCCCTAGTAGGGAACAGAGTTACCAGGTCCAGGTGAGGACATCCTGCAGGCCATGCAGTGGAACCATGTCCCGATGATGCCCAGGTAGGGACCAGAGACACCAGGTCCAAATGAGGTCCAGATAGAGCAAATTCACTAGGTCCAGGTGAGGCCCAGTTGAGGACCAGAGTCACCAGATTTGGTTGATGCCTAGAGGGGTACCAGAATCACCAGGCCCAGGTGACATCCAGATGGGGACCAGAGTCACCAGGTCAGGGAGAGGCCCAGAGACGTCCAGAGTCATCATGTCCAGGTGAGGCTCAGGTGAGGAACAGAATTACCAGGTACCATGATGCCCAGGTGAGGACCAGAGTCACCAGATCTGGGTGAGACCCAGTTAGGATCAGAGTCACCAGTTCCAGGTGAGGCCCAAAAGGAATTCACAGCAATCAGGTCCAGGTGGGGAACAAAGTCACCAGGACTGGGTGACGCCCAGATGGGGACCAGATTCACAAGGTCCAGTTGAGGCCCAGGTGGTGACCAGAGTCCCAGGTCTGGGAGAGGAGCATGTAAGGACCAGATTCACCAGGTCCAAGAGACCCACGTGGGGACCTGAGGGACCAGGTATGGGTGACGCCCAGGTGGCAACCCCACTCACCAGGTCCAGGTGAGGCCAACCTGCAGGCCAGAGTCACCAGATCCAGGTGAGGCCCTAGTGGGGACCGGAGTCACCAGGTACATGTCAGTCTACAAGAACACCACATTCACCAGGTCCAGGTGTGCTTCATGTGGGAACAAGAGTCACCAGGTCCAGGTGAGACCCACGTGGGGACCACAGTCACCAGGTCCAGATTGAGGCCTAGGTGGGGGGACCAGAGTCATCAGGACCAGGTGAGGCCAAAGTGTGGAGCAAAGTTATCATGTCCAGGTGAGGCCCAGGTGGGGAACAGAGTAACCATGTCCCATTGATGCCAGGTGGGAAAAGAGTCACAAGTTCCAGACGAGGCCTATGTGAAGAGTAGATTCATCAGGTCCTGTTGAGGCCCAGTTGAGGACCAGTGTCCACAGCTCCGGTGAGTCTCAGAGTCGGCCAGAGTCACCCGGTTCTGGTGATATCCAGGTGGGGACCAGAGTCACCACGTCAGGATGAGGCCCAGAGGGGGACGAGAATCCCTAGCTCCAGGTGAGGCCCGATGTGGAACTGAGAAACCAGGTCCCATGATGCCCATATGAGGATCTGAGTCACCAGGTCCAGGTGAGGTCCCTGTGGGAACCAGTCACCTCGTCCAGGTGAGGCCGAGGTGGAACCACAGTCACCAGGTCCAGGTGAGGCCCAGGTATATAAGAGAGTATCGAGGTCCCAATGATGCCCGGTAAGGACCAGAGTCAACAGGTCCAGGAGAGGCCCAAATACGGATCAGAGTCATTGTGTTCCAGGTGAGGCAAGATGGAGACCACAGGAACCAGGTCCAGGAGAGCCCCATATGGGAACCAGAGCCATGAGATCCAGGTGAGGTCCAGGTGGGTCCACAGTCACAAGGTCCAGGTGAGGCGCAGGTGGCAACAGAATTCACCAAGTCCAGGTGAGGCCCAGGTGGCGACCAGTCACAACATCCAGGCGCGGACCAGCTAAGGACCAGATTCACCAGGCCAAAGTGAAGCCCAAAGGGTGACCTGAGTCACCAGGTAAGGGTGAGCCCCAGAGGGGGAACCAGAGTAACCATTTTAGTTTGAGGACCAGAATGGGACCAGAGGTCCCTGGTCAAAGTGAGGCCCAGGTGTGGAATAGAGTATCCAGGGTGAGGATCATTGGGTCCATCACCCAATGATGCCTGGGTGAGTACCAGAGTCACTGGGACCATGCAGGCCCAGATGGGGAACAGAAACACTAGGTCCTGGTGAGGCATACAATAAGACCACAGTCAGCAGTATCAGCTGAGCCCCTTGCAGGAACCAGAGCCACTCTATCCAGCTGAATCCCAGGTCCAGGTGAGGCTCCCGTGAGGACCAGATTCATCAGGTCGAATTGAGGCATAGCTGGGGACAAGAGTCACCAGGTCTGGGTGCAGCCTAAGTTGGGCTAGATTCAGCAGTTCTGAGTTAGGTCAAAGTGGAGACGAGAGACGCCTGTTCCAGGTGAGGCCTAACTGAGGACCAGAGTCACCAGATCCATGTGAGGTCCATATTTGAAAGAAAGTCACCAGGTCCGGGAGAGGTCCAGGTGGGGACCAGAGTCACCAGTTCCAGGTGAGGCCAAGAAGGAGTCCACAGAAATCAGGTCCAGGTGGGGAACAAAGTCACCAGGACTGGGTGAGGTCTAGATGGGACCAGATACACAAGGTCCAGGTGATTTCCAGGTGGTGACCAGACTTACCAGTTCCGGGTGAGAACCAGGTAAGGACAAGATTCACCAGGTCCAAGTGAGTCCCACGTGGTGACCTGTGTCACCTGGCATGGGTGAGGCCCAGGTGGCAACCTCACTGACCTTGTGACCAGGTCCAGGTGAGGCCAACCTGCAGGCCATGAAGAGGAACCATGTCCCGATGATGACCATGTAGGGACCAGACTTACCAGGTCCAAGTGAGGCCAACCTGCAGGCGATGCAGTGGAACCATGTCCCGATGATGCCCAGGTAGGGACCAGAGTCACCAGGTCCAAAAGAGGCCCAGATGGTGCATATTCACTAGGTCCAAGTGAGGCCCAGCTGAGGACCAGAGTCACCAGATCTGGTTGAGGCCTAGAAGGGTACCAGAATCACCTAGTCCAGGTGACATCCAGATGGGGACCAGAGTCATCAGGTCAGGGTGAGGCCCAGAGAGGTTCCAGAGTCATCATGTCCAGGTGAGGCTCAGGTGTGGAACAGAGTCACCAGGTCCCAATGATGCCCAGGTGAGGAACAGAGTCACCAGGTCTGGGTGACGCGCAGATAGGATCAGAGTCACCAGATCTTGTTGAGTCCTAGAGGGGTACCAGATTCACCAGGTCCAGGTGAGGCACAGGTGTTGACCAGAGTCCCCGATCTGGGAAAGGACCAGGTAAGGACCAGATTCACCAGGTCCAAGAGTCCCACGTGGGGACCTTAGTCACCAGGTATGGGTGAGGCCCAGGTGGCAATAACACTCACCAGGTTCAGGTGAGGCCAACCTGCAGGCCATGCAGTGGAACCATATCCCGATGATGCCCAGGTAGGGAGAAGAGTTACCAGGTCCAGGTGAGGCCAACCTGCATACCATGCAGTGGAAACATATCCAGATGATGCCCAGGTAGAGACCAGACTTACCAGGTCCAGGTGAGGCCAACCTGCGGTCATGCAGTGGAACCATATACCGATGATGCCCAGGTATTGACCAGAGTCACCTGGTCCAGGTGAGGCCCAGGTGGTGACAAGAGTCCCCGGGTCTAGGAGAGGACCGGGTAAGGACAAGATTCACCAGGTCCAAGAGACCCACGTAGGGCCTTGAGGCCAACCTGCATGCCAGAGTCACCAGATCCACGTGAGTCCCTAGTGGGGACAGGATTCACCAGGTAAAATTGAGTCTACAAGAACGCCAGAGTCACCAGGTCCAGGCGTGGTTCATGTAGGAAGGAGACCACCAGGTCCAGGTGAGACCCAGGTGGGGACCACAGTCACCAGGTCCAGGTGTGACCCAGGTGGAGACCACAGTCACCAGGTTCAGTTTGAGGCCTAGGTGGGGGGGTCAGAGTCATCAAGACCAGTTGAGGCCAAAGTGTGGAGCAAAGTTATCTTTTCCAGGTGAGGCCCAGAGGGAACAGAGTAACCATGTCCCATTGATGCCAGGTGGGAAAAGAGTCACAAGGTCCAGACGAGACCTAAGTGAGGAGTAGATTCACCAGGTCCAGTTGTGCCCAGTTGAGGACCAGTGTCCCAACTCCGGGTGAGTCCCAGCGGGGGAACAGAGTCACCCGATTCTGGTGATATCCAGATGGGGACCAGAGTCACCATGTCAGGCTGAGGCCCAGAGGGGATCCAGCGTCATCATGTCCAGGTGAGTCTCAGGTGTGGAACAGAGTATCCAGGTCATAATGATCCACAGGTGAGGACCAGAGTCACCAGATCTGGGTGAGTCCCAGTTAGGATCAGAGTCACCCGTTCCAGGTGAGGCCCAAAAGGAGTCCACAGCAATCAGGTCCAGGTGGGGAACAAAGTAACCAAGACTGGGTGAGGCCCAATGGGGACCAGATTCATCAGGTCCAGATGATTCCCATGTTGTGACCACACTTACTAGTTCCGAGTGAGGACCAGGTAAGGGCCAGATTCACCATGTCAAAGGGAGGCCCACGTGGGGATAGAGTCCAAGGGTCTGGGAAAGGACAAGGTAAGGACCAGATTTTCCAGGTCCAAGAGGCTCACGTGGGGACCTGAGTCACCAGCTATGTGTGAGGCCTAGGTGGCAACCCCACTCACCAGGTCTAGGTGAGGCCAACCGGCGGGCCAGCGTCACCAGATCTAGGTGAGGCCCTAGTGGGGACTCGAGTCACCAGGTACATGTGAGTATACAAGAACACCACAGTCACCAGGTCCAGGTGTGGTTCATGTGGGAACGAGAGTCACCAGGTCCTGGTGAGACCCAGGTGGGGACCACAGTCACCAGGTCAGGTGAGGACATGCTTAGGATCAGAGTCACCAGTTACAGGTGAGGCCCAGGTGGAGCCAGAGTCACCAAGTAGAGAAGACGCCAAAGTCAGGTCCAGAGTTACCAGGATCAGGTCAGTCCCAGTGGGGAATAGAGTAACCATGTCCCGATGATGCCCAGGTAGAACCCGAGTCACCACGTACAGATGAGTCGCAGGTGGGGAGTATATTCACTAGGTCCCGGTGAGGCCCAGTTGAGGACCAGATTCCCCCAGTCTAGTTGAGGCCTAGAGGGGTACCATATTCACCTGGTCTAGGTGACATCCAGATGGGGACGAGAGTCACCAGGTCAGGGTGAGGCCCAGAGAGGTTCCAGAGTCATCATGTCCAGGTGATGCTCAGGTGTGGAACAGAGTCACCAGGTACCAATGATGCCCAGGTGAGGACCAGAGTCACCAGGTCTGTGTGACGCGCAGATAGGATTAGTGACACCAGTTTCAGGTGAGGTCAAGAAAGAGTCCAGAGCAATCAGGTCCAGGTGGGGAACAAAGTCACCAGGACTGGGTGAGGCCCAGATGGGGACCAAATTCACTAGGTGCATGTGATTCCCAGGTGGTGACCAGAAATACTAGTTCCGGGTGAGCACCAACTAAGGACGAGATTCACCAGGTCCAAGTGAGACCCACGTGGGGACCTGTGTCACATTGCATGTGTGAGGCCCAGGTTGCCACCCCACTCACCAGGTCCAGGTGAGGCCAACCTGCAGGCCAAGCAGAGAAACCATGTCTCGATGATGCCCAAATAGACATCAGAGTTACCAGGTCCAGGTGAGGCCAACCTGCAAGCCATGCAGTGGAACCATGTCCCAATGATGCCCAGGTAGGGACCAGAGTCACCAGGTCCAAATGAGGCCCAGATGGAGCAAATTCACTAGGTCCAGTTGAGGCCCAGTTCAGGACCAGAGTCACCAGATCTGCTTGATGCCTAGAGGGGTACCAGAATCACCTGGTACAGGTAACATCCACATTGGGACCAGAGTCACCAGGTCATGAAGAGGCCCAGAGGGGATCCAGAGTCATCATGTCCAGGTTAGGTCAAGCGTGGAACAGAGTCACCAAGTACCAATGATGCCCTGGTGAGGACCAGAGTCAACAGGTATGGGTGACACGCAGATAGGATCCGAGTCACCAGTTCCAGGTGAGGCTAAGAAAGAGTCCACAGCAATCAGGTCCAGGTGGGGAACAAAGTCACTAGGACTGGGTGAGGCCAAGATGGGGACCAGATTCACCAGGTCCAGGTGAGGCCCAGGTGGTGACCAGAGTCTGCGGGTCTGGGAGAGGACCAGGTAAGGACCAGATTCACCAGGTCCAAGAGGCCCAGGTGGGGACCTGAGTAACAAGGAATGGGTGAGGCCCATGTGGCAACCCCACTCAACAGTTCCAGGTGAGGCCAAGCTGCAGGCCAGATTCACCAGATCCAGGTGAGGCCCTAGTGGGGACCAGAGTCACCAGGTAAATGTGAATCTACAAGAACAGCACAGTCACCAGATCCAGGTGGGGTTCATGTGGGAACGAGAGTCACCAGGTCCAGGTGAGACCCAGGCGGGGACAACGGTCACCAGGTCCAGATTGAACCAAGGTGGGGGGACCAGAGTCATCATGACCAGTTGAAGCCAAAGTGTGGGGCAAAGTTATCATTTCGAGGTGAAGCCCAGGTGGGGAAGAGAGTAACCAAATCCCATTGATGCCAGGTGGGAAAAGAGTCACAAGGTCCAGACGAGGCCTAAGTGAGGAGTAGATTCACCAGGTCCTGTTGATGCCCAGTTGAGTGCCAGTGTCCACAGCTCCGGGTGAGTCCCAGAGGGGGACCAGAGTTACCCGGTTCTGGTGATATCCAGGTGGGGACCAGAGTCACCACGTCAGAGTGAGGCCCAGAGTGGAACGAGAATCACTGGGTCCAGGGGAGGCCCCGATGGGGAACTGAGAAACCAGCTCCCATAATGTCCATATGAGGACCTGAGTCACCAGGTCCAGGTGAGGTCCCCGTGGGAACCAGTCACCTCATCCAGGTGAGGCCCAGGTGGGACCACAGTCACCAGGTCCAGGTGAGGCCCAGGTATATAAGAGTGTACCCACGTCCCAAAGATGCCCAGGTAAGTACCAGAGTCAACAGGTCCAGGAGAGGGCAAATATGGAACAGAGTCATTGTGTTCCAGGTGAGGCCAGATGGAGACCACAGGAACCAGGTCCAGGAGAGCCCCATATGGGAACCAGAGCCACCAGATCCAGGTGACTTCCAGGTGGGACCACAGTCACAAGGTCCCGGTGACGCGCAGATGGCAACAGGATTCACCAAGTCCAGGAGAGGCCCAGTTGGAGACCAGTCACCAGATCCAGGTTCGGACCATCTAAGGACCAGATTCACCAGGCCCAAGTGAAGCCCAAGGGTTGACCAGAGTCACCAGGTAAGTGTGAGACCCAGAGGGGAACAAGAGTAACCAGTTTAGTTTGAGGCCCCGAATTGGACCAGAGGTCCCTGGTCAAAATCAGACCCAGGTGTGGAATAGAGTATCCAAGTCCCAATGATGGCTGACTGAGGAGTAGTGTCCCTAGGGCCATGCAGGCCCAGATGGGGAACAGAATCACTAGGTCCTGATGAGTAATAGAATAAGACCAGTGTCAGCAGTATCAGGTGAGCCCCTTGTGGAAAGCAGAGCCACTCTATCCAGCTGAGTCCCAGGTCCATGGGAGGCCCACGTGAGTAACATATTCATCAGGTCGAAATGAGGCATAGCTGGGGACAAGAGTCACCAGGACTGGGTGCGGCCTAGGTGGGGCAAGATTCAGCAGTTCTGAGTTAGGTCAATGTGGGGACGAGAGACGCCAGGTCCAGGTGAGGCCAAACTGAGGACCAAGGTCACCATATCCAGTTGAGGTCCATATTGGAAAGAGAGTCACCAGGTCCAGGAGAGGTCCAGGTGGGGACTAGAGTCACCAGATCCAGGTGAAGCCCAGGTGGGGATCAGAGTCACTAGGTCCAGATGAGGCCCAGGTGAGGACCAGAGTTATCAGGTACACGTGAGGCCCCGGTGGGGATCAGAGGCCACAGGTCCATGTGAGGCCGGCTTGGGGACCATGGTCAACAGATCTACTTGAGGCCCAGGTGTGTAACACAGTAAGCAGGTCCAGGTGAGTCCCCAGTGGTGACAAGAGTGACCACGTCCAGGTGAGGCCCAGGTGGGACCACAGTCACCAGGTCCAGGTGAGGCCCAGGTATATGAGAGTATCCAGGTCCCAATGATGCCCAGGTAAGGACCAGAGACAACAGGTTCAGGAGAGTCCCAAATATGGATCACAGTCATTGTGTTCCAGGTGAGTCCAGATGGAGACCACAGGAACCAGGTCCAGGAGAGTCCCATATGGGAACCAGAGGCACCAGATCCAGGTTAGGTCCAGGTGGGACCACAGTCACATGGTTCAGGGGAGGCGCAGGTGGCAACAGGATTCACCAAGTCCAGGTGAGGCCCAGCTGGCGACCAGATCCAGGTGCGGACCAGCTAAGGACCAGATTCACCAGGCCCAAGTGAACCCAAGGGGTGACCAGAGTCACCAGGTAAGGGTGAGGCCCAGAAGGGAACCAGAGTAACCAGTTTAGTTTGAGGCCCCGAATTGGGCCAGAGATCCCTGGTCAAAGTGAGGCCCAGGTGTGGAATAGAGTATCCAGGTCCCAATGATGCCTGGGTGAGGACCAGAGTCACTAGGGCCATGCTGGCCCAGATCAGGAACAGAACCTCTAGGTCCTGGTGAGGCATAGAATAAGACCACAGTCACCAGTATCAGGTGAGCCCCTTGTGGGAACCAGAGTCAGTCTATCCAGATGAGTCCCAGGTGATGTGAGGCCCACGTGAGGACCAGATTCTTCAAGTCGAATTGAGGCATAGCTGTGGACAAGAATCACCTGGTCTGGGTGCGGCCTAGGTGGGGCAAGATTCAGCAGTTCTGAGTTAGGTCAAAGTGGGGAAGAGAGACACCAGGAACAGGTGAGTCCAAACTGAAGACCAGAGTCACCAGATCCAGGTGATGTCCATGTTGGAAAGAGAGTCACCAGGTCCAGGAGAGGTCCAGGTGGGGACCAGAGTCACCAGATCCAGGTGAAGTCCAGGTGGGGACCAGAGTCACCAGATCCAGGTGAAGCCCAGGTGGGGACCAGAGTCACTAAGTCCAGATGAGGTCAAGGTGGGGACCAGAGATACCAGGTACAAGTGAGGCCCCGGTGTGGAGCTGTGGCAACAGGTCCATGTGAGGCCGGCTTGGGGACCATGGTAAACAGGTCTACTGGAGGCCAAGGTGTGGAACACAGTAAGCATGTCCAGGTGAGTCCCCAGTGGTGACAAGAGTCACCACGTCCAGGTGAGGCCGAGGTGGGGACCAGAATCACCAGGTACAGGAAAGGCCCTTGAAAGAAACAGAGTCAACAGTTCGAGGTCAGGCGCAGGTGGCAACCAGGTTCAGGAGGTCCTAGTCAGGCCAAAGTGGGATTCACAGTCACTAGGACACGGTGAGACCCAGAGGGGTACCAGAGTCTCCTGGTCAGGTGAGGTCCAGTTGTGGAACACAGTCACCGGGTCCCAATTTACCCAGTTGAGGACCATGGTCAACAGGGCCAGGTGAGGCCCAGATGGGGACCGGAGACCAAAATCCAGGTGAAGCCCAGGTGGGGACCACAGTCACCAGATCCAGGGTAGTCTCAGGTGCAGACCAGAATCACCAGGTCCAGGTGAGGTGCAGGTGGCAACCACACTCACCAGGACCCGGTGAGGTCCTGGTGGGGACCAGAGTCACGAAGTACATGAGAAGCTAGAAATACTACAGCCACCAGGTCCACATGATGACCATGTGGGAATGAGAATCACCAGTTACAGGTGAGGACCAGGTGGGGATCCGACTCACCATGTCCAGGTGAGACCCAGGTGGGAACCAGTGTCACCATGTTCAGGTGTGGCCCTGGTGAAGACCAGAGTTAATAGGTCCGGCTGGGTCACTGTTAGTGAACAGTGTAACCATATGCTGATGCTACCCAGGTAGGTACCAGAGACACCAGGTCCAGGTGAGGCCCAGGTGGGACCGGAGAAATGAGGTCCAGTTTAGTTCCCGATGGGAACCACAGTCACCAGGTCAGGTGAGGCCATGCTTAGGATCAGAGTCACCAGTTACAGGTGAGGCCCATGTGGAGCCAGAGTCACCTGGTACAGAAGAGGCCAAAGTCAGGACCAGAGTTACCAGGATCAGGTCAGTCCCAGTGGGGAATAGTGTAACCATGTCCCGATGATGCCCAGGTAGAACGAGAGTCAACAGCTCGAGATGAGGCGCAGGTTGGGAGCATATTCACTAGGTCCCGGTGAGGCCCAGTTGAGGACCAGAGTCACCAGGTATAGTTGAGGTCTCGAGGAGTACCAGATTCACCTGGTCTAGGTGACATCCAGATGGGGACCAGAGTCACCATGTCAGGGTGACGCCCAGAGTAGATCCAGAGTCATCATGTCCAGGTGAGTCTCAGGTGTGGAACAGAGTATCCAGGTCATAATGGTCCACAGGTGAGGACCAGAGTCACCAGATCTGGGTGAGGCCCAGTTAGGATCAGAGTCACCAGTTCCAGGAGAGGCCAAGAAGGAGTCCACAGCAATCAGATCCAGGAGGGGAACAAAGTCAGAAGGACTGGGTGAGACCCAGATGGGGAACAGATTCACCAGGTCCAGGTGATTCCCAGGTTGTGACCAGAGTTACCAATTCTGGGTGAGGATCAGGAAAGGACAAGATTCACCAGGTCCAAGTGAGGCCAAAGTGGGGACCTATGTCACTATGCTTATGTGAGGCCCAGGTGGCAACCCCACTCCCCAGGTCCAGGTGAGGCCAACCTACAGGCCATGCAGAGGAACCATGTCCCGATGATGCCCAGGTAGGGACTAGATTTACCAGGTCCAGGTGAGGCCAACCTGCAGGCCATGCAGTGGAACCATGTCCCGATGATGCCCAGGTAGGGACCAGAGTCACCAGGTCCAATGAGGCCCAGATGGAGCATATTCACTAGGTCCAGGTGAGGCCCATTTGAGGACAAGTTAACCAGATCTGGTTGAGGCCTAGAGGGGTACCAGTATCACCTGGTCCAGGTGACATCGAGATGGGAACCAGAGTCTCCAGGTCAGAGTGAGGCCCAGATAGGTTCCAGAGGCATCATGTCCAGGTGAGGCTCAGGTGTGGAACAGAGTCACCAGGTACCAATGATGCCCAGGTGAGGACCAGAGTCACCAGATCTGGGTGACGCACAGATAGGATCAGAGTAACCAGTTCCAGGTGAGGCCAAGTAAGCGTCCACAGCAATCAGGTCCAGGTGGGGAACAAAGTCAGCAGGACTGGGTGAGGACCAGATGGGGACCAGATTCACTGGTCCAGGTGATTCCCAAGTGGTGACCAGAGTTACCAGTTCCGGTGAGGACCAGGTAAGGACAAGATTCACCAGGTCCAAGTGAGGCCCACGTCGGGACCTGTGTCACCAGGTATGGGTGAGGCCCAGGTGGAAAACCCACTCACCAGTGCCAGGTGAGGCATACATGCAGGCCATGCAGAAGAACCATGTCCCGATGATGCCCAGGGAGGGTCCAGATTTTCCAGGTCTAGGTGAGTCCAACCTGCAGGACATGCAGTGGAATCATGCCCCGATGTTGCCCAGGTAGTGACCAGAGTCACCAGGTCCAAATGAGGCCCAGATGGAGCATATTCACTAGGTCCAGGTGAGGCCCAGTTGAGGACCAGAGTCACCAGATCTTGTTGAGACCTAGAGGGGTACCAGAATCACCTGGTCCAGGTGACATCTAGATGGGGACCAGAGTCACCAGGTCAGGGTGAGCCCCAGAGTGGATCCAGAGTCATCATGTCCAGGTGAGGCCCAGGTGTTGACCAGAGTCCCCGGGTCTGGGAGAGGACCAGGTAAGGACCAGATTCACCATGCCCAAGTGAAGCTCAAGGGTTGACCAGAGTCACTAAGTAAGGGTGAGACCCAGAGGGGGAACAAGAGTAACCAGTTCAGTTTCAGGCCCAGAATGGGACCAGAGGTCCCTGGTCAGAGTGAGGACCAGGCGTGGAATAGAGTATCCAGGTCCCAATGATGCCTGGGTGAGGACCAGAGTCACTAGGGCCATGCAGGCCCAGATGGGGAACAGAATCACTAGGTCCTGGTGAGGCATAGAATAAGACGACAGTCAGCAGTATCAGGTGAGCCCCTTGTGGGAACCAGAGCCACTCTATCCAGCTGAGTCCCAGGTCCATGTGAGGCCCACGTAAGAACCAGATTCATGAGGTCGAATTGAGGCATAGCTGGGGTCAAGAGTCACCAGGTCTGGGTGCGGCCTAGGTGGGGCAAGATTCAGCAGTTCTGCGTTAGGTCAAAGTGGGGATGAGAGACACCAGGTTCAGGTGTGGCCAAACTGAGGACCAGAGTCACCAGATCCAGGTGATGTCCATGTTGGAAAGAGAGTCACCAGATCCAGGTGAGATCCATTTGGAAAGAGAGTCACCAGGTCGAGGAGAGGTCCAGGTGGGGACCAGAGTCACCATATCCATGTGAACTCCAGGTAGGGACCAGAGTCACCATGTCAGGGTGAGGCCCAGAGGGGATCCGGAATCATCATGTCCAGGTGAGTCTCAGGTGTGGAACAGAGTATCCAGGTCATAATGGTCCACAGGTGAGGACCAGAGTCACCAGATCTGGGTGAGGCCCAGTTAGGATCAGAGTCACCAGTTCCAGGTGAGGCCAAGAAGGAGTCCACAGCAATCAGGTCCAGGTGGGGAACAAAGTCACCAGGACTGAGTGAGGACCAGATGGGGACTAGATTCACCAGGTCCAGGTTATTCCCAGGTGGTGAACAGAGTTACCAGTTCCGGGTGAGGACCAGGCAAGGACTAGATGCACCAGGTCCAAGTGAGGCTCACGTGGGGTCCTGTGTCACCAGGCATGGGTGAGGCCCAGGTGGCAAGCCCACTGACCAGGTCCAGCTGAAGCCAACCTGCAGGCCATTCAGAGGAACCATGTCCCGATGATGACCAGGTAGGGACCAGACTTACCAGGTCCAAGTGAGGCCAACCTGCAGGCCATGCAGTGGAACCATGTCCCGATGATGCCCAGGTAGGGACCAGAGTCACCAGGTCCATGTGGCCCAGATGGTACATATTCACTAGGTCCAGGTGAGGCCCAGTTGAGGACCAGAGTCACCAGATATGCTTGAGGCCTAGAAGGGTACCAGAATTACCTGGTCCAGGTGACATCCAGATGGGGACCAGAGTCACCAGATCAGGGTGAGACCCAGAGAGTTCCAGAGTCATCATGTCCAGGTGAGGCTCAGGTGTGCAACACAGTCAGCAGGTACCAATGATGCCCAGGTGAGGACCAGAGTCACCAGGTCTGGGTGACGCGCAGATAGGATCAGAGTAACCAGTTCTAGGTGAGGCCAAGAAGGAGTCCACAGCAAGCAGGTCCAGGTGGGGAACAAAGTCACCAGGACTGGGTAGTCATAGATGGGGACCAGATTCACCAGGTCCATGGGAGGCCCAGGGAGTGACCAGAGTCCCCTGGTCTAGGAGAGGACCAGGAAAGGGTCAGATTCACCAGGTCCAAGAGCCCCACGTGGGGACCTGAGTCACAAGGTATGGGTGAGGCCCAGGTGGCATCCACACTCACCAGGTCCAGGTGAGGCCAACCTGCAGGCCCTGCAGAGGAACCATGTCGGATGATGCCCAGGTAGAGACCAGAGTTACCAGGTCCAGGTGAGTGCAACCTGCAGGCCATGCAGTGGAACCATGACCCGATGATGCCGAGGTAGTGACCAGAGTTACCAGGTCCAAATGAGGCCCAGATGGAGCATATTCACTAGGTCCAGGTGAGGCCCAGTTGAGGACCAGAGTCACCAGATCTGGTTGAGTCCTAGAGGAGTAACAGAATCATCTGGTCCAGGTGACATCCAGATGGGGACCAGAGTCACCAGGTAAGGGTCAGACCGAGAGAGGTTCCAGAGTCATCATGTTTAGGTGAGGCTCAGGTGTGGAACAGAGTCACCAGGTACCAATAACTCCCAGGTGAGGACCAGAGTCACCAGATCTGGGAGACGCGCATATAGGATCAGAGACACCAGTTCCAGGTGAGGCCAAGAAAGGGTCCACAGCAATAAGGTCCAGGTGGGGAACAAAGTCACCAGGAATGGATGAGGCCCAGATGGGGACCAGATTCACCAGGTCCAGGTGAGGCCCAGGTGGGACCACAGTCATCAGGTCCAGGTGAGGGCCAGGTATATAAGAGAGTATCCAGGTCCCAATGATGTCCAGGTGGAACCAGAGTCACCAGGTCCAGATGAGGCGCAGGAGGGGAGCATATCCACTAGGTCCCGGTGAGGCCCAATTGAGGTCCAGAGTCACCAGGTCTAGTTGAGGCCTAGAGGGGTACCAGATTCACCTGGTCTAGGTGACATCCAGATGGGGACCAGAGTCACCATGTCAGGGTGAGGTCCAGAGGGGATCGAGAGTAATCTTGTCCAGGATAGGCTCAGGTGTGGAACAGAGTATCCAGATCATAATGGTCCACAGGTGAGGACCAGAGTCACCAGATCTGGGTGAGGCCCAGTTAGGATCAGAGTCACCAGTTCCAGTTGAGGCCAAGAAGGAGTCCACAGCAATCAGGTCCAGGTGGGGAACAAAGTCACCAAGACTGGGTGAGGCCCAGATGGGGACCAGATTCACCAGGTCCAGGTTATTCCCAAGTGGTGAACAGACTTACCAGTTCCGGGTGACGACCAGGTAAGGACTAGATTCAACAGGACAAAATGAGGCCCACGTGGGGACCTGAGTCACCAGGTATTGGTGAGGCCAGGTGGCAAAGCACTCCCCAGGTCCAGGTGAGGCCAACCTGCAGGCCATGCAGAGGAACCATGTCCCGATGATACCCAGGTAAGGACGAGAGTTACCACATCCAGGTGAGGCCAACCTGCAGGACATGCAGTGGAACCATGTCCCGATGATGCCCAGGTAGGGACTAGAGACACCAGGTCAGGGAGAGGCCCAGAGAGGTTCCAGATCATCATGTCCAGGTGAGGCTCAGGTGAGGAACAGAGTCACCAGGTACCAATGATGCCCAGGTGAGGACCAGAGTCACCAGATCTGGGTGACGCGCAGATAGGTTCAGAGTCACCAGTTCCAAGGGGAGGCCAAGAAAGAGTCCACAGCAATCAGGTCCAGGTGGGGAACAAAGTCACCAGGACTGGGTGAGGACCAGATGGGGTCCAGATTCACCATGTCCAGGTGAGGCCCAGTTGAGGACCAGTGTTCCCAGCTCCGGATGGGTTCCAGAGGGGGACCAGAGTCACCCGGTTCCGGTGATATCCAGGTGGGGACCAGAGTCACCACGTCAGGGTGAGGCCCAGAGGGGGACGAGAATCACTAGCTCCAGGTGAGGCCCCGATGTGGAACTGAAACCAGGTCCCATGATGCCCATATGAGGACCTGAGTCAGCAGGTCCAGGTGAGGTCCCTGTGGGAACCAGTCACCTTGTCCAGGTGAGGCCCAGGTGGGAACAGTCACCAGGTCCAGGTGAGGCCCAGGTACATAAGAGAATATCCAGGTCGCAATGATGCCCAGGTATGGACCAGAGTCAACAGGTCCAGGAGAGGCCCAAATATGGATCAGAGTCATCTTGTTCCAGGTGAGGCCAGATGGACACCACAGCAACCAGGTCCAGGAGAGCCCCATATGGGAACCAGAGACACCAGATCCAGGTGAGGTCCAGGTGGGACCACAGTCAGAAGGACCAGGTGAGGCGCAGGTGGCAACAGGATTCACCAAGTCCAGGTGAGGCCCAGGTGGCGAGCAGTCACGAGATCCATGTGCGGACCAGCTAAGGTCCAGATTCACCAGGCCCAAGTGAAGCCCAAGGGGTGACCAGAGTCTCCAGGTAAGGGTGAGGTCCAGAGGGGGAACCAGAGTAACCAGTTTAGTTTGAGGACCAGAATGGGACCAGAGTTCCCTGGTCAAAGTGAGGCCTAGGTGTGGAATAGAATATCCAGGTCGCAATGATGCCTGGGTGAGGACAAGAGTCACTAGGGTCATGCAGGCCCAGAAGGGGAACAGAATCACTACGTCCTGATGAGGCATAGAATAAGACCACAGTCAGCAGTATCAGTTGTGCCCCTTGTGGGAACCAGAGCCACTCTATCCAGCTGAGTCCCAGGTACATGTGAGGCACACGTGAGGACCAGATTTATCAGGTCGAATTGAGGCATAGCTGGGGCAAGAGTCACCAGGTCTGGGTGCGGCCTAGTTGGGGCAAGATTCAGCAGTTCTGAGTTAGGTCAAAGTGGGGACGAGAGCCACCAAGTCGACGTGAGGCCAAACTGAGGACCAGAGTCACCAGATCCACATGAGGTCTATGTTGAAAAGGAGTCACCAGGAACAGGAGAGGTCCTGGGGTGGACCAGTGTCACCAGATCCAGGTGAAGTCCAGATGGGGACCAGAGTCACTAGGTCCAGATGAGGCCCAGGTGAGGACCAGAGTTACCAGGTACACGTGAGGCCCCGGTTGGGATCAGAGGCAACATGTCCATGTGAGTCTGCCTTGGGGACCATGGTCAACAAGTCTACTTGAGGTCCAGGTGTGGAACACAGTAAGCAGGTCCAGGTGAATCCCCGGTGGTGACAAGAGTCACCACGTCCAGGTGAGGCCCAGATGGGGACCAGGATCACCAGGTCCAGGGGAGGCCCTTGAAAGAACCAGAGTCAACAGTTCGAGGTCAGGCGCAGGTGGCAACCAGGGTCCGCAGGTCCAAGTCAGGACAAAGTGGGGTTCACAGTCACTAGGGCACGGTGACACCCAGAGGGGGACCAGATTCAATTGGTCCAGGTGAGGCCACTTGTGGAACACAGTCACCGGGTCCCAATTTTACCCAGTTGAGGACCATGGTCAACAGGGCCAGGTAAAGCCCAGATGGGGACCGGAGTCCCCAAATCCAGGTGAAGCCTAGGTGGGGACCACAGTCACCACAGACAGGGTAGTCTCATGTGCAGACCAGAATCACCAGGTCCAGGTGAGGTGCAGGTGGCAACCACACTCAGCAGGTCCCGGTGAGGCCCTGGTGGGGATCAGAGTCACGAGGTACATGAGAAGCTAGAAAAACTGCAGCAACCAGGTCCACATGATGTCCATGTGGGAAAGAGAATCACCAGTTACAGGTGATGACCAGGTGGGGATCCGACTCACGATGTCCAGGTGTGGCCCTGGTGGGAACCAGTGTCACCATGTCCAGGTGTGGCCCAGGTGAAGACCAGAGTTAATAGGTCCGACAGGGTCACTGTTAGTGAACAGGGTAACCATATCCTGATGCTACCCAGGTGGGTATCAGAGACACCAGGTCCTGGTGAGGGTCAGGAGGGATCAGAGACATGAGGTCCAGGTGAGGTCCCGATGGGAACCACAGTCACCAGGTCAGTTGAGGCCATGCATAGGATCAGAGTCACCAGTTACAGCTGAGGCCCAAGTGGAGCCAGAGTCACCTGGTACAGAAGAGGCCAAAGTCAGGACCAGAGTTACCGGAATCAGGTCAGTCCCAGTGGGCAATAGAGTAACCATGTCCCAATGATGCCCAGGTATAACCAGCGTGACCAGGACAGATGAGGCGCATGTGGGGAGCATATTCACTAGGTCCCTGTGGCCCAGTTGAGGACCAGTATCACCAGGTCTAGTTGAGGCCTACAGGGGTACCAGATTCACCTGGTCTGGGTGACATCCAGATGGGCACCAGAGTCACCATGTCAGGGTGAGGCCCAGAGGGGATCCAGAGTCATCATGTACAGGTGAGGCTCAGGTGTGGAACAGAGTATCCAGGTCATAATGGTCCACAGGTGAGGACCAGAGTCACCAGATCTGGGTGAGGCCCAGTGAGGATCAGAGTCACCAGTTCCAGGTGAGGACAAGAAGGAGACCACAGCAATTAGGTCCATGTGGGGAACAAAGTCACCAGGACTGGGTGAGGCCCAATGGGGACCAGATTCACCAGGTCCAGGTGATTCCCCGGTGGTGACCAGAGTTACAAGTTCCGGGTGAGGACCAGGTAAGGACCAGATTCACTAGGTCCAAGTGAGGACCACGTGGGGCCTGTGTCACCAGGTATGGGTGAGGCACAGGTGGCAACCACACTCACCAGGTCCAGGTGAGGCCAACCTGCAGGCCATGCAGAGGAACCGTGTCCAATGATGCCCAGGTAGGGTCCAGAGTTACCAGGTCCAGGTGAGGCCCAGATGGAGCATATTCACTAGGTCCAGGTGAGACCCAGTTAAGGACCATAGTTACCAGATCTTGTTGAGGCGTAGAAGGATACCAGAATCACCTGGTCCAGGTGACATCCAGATGGGGACCAGAGTCACCAGGTCAGGGTGAGGCCCAGAGAGCTTCAAGAGTAATCATGTTCAGGTGAGGCTCAGGTGTGGAAAAGAGTCACCAGGTACCAAGGATGAACAGGTGAGGACCAGAGTCACCAGGTCTCGTAGACGCCCAGATAGGATCAGAGTCACCAGTTCCAGGTGAGGCCAAAAGAGTCCACAGCAATCAGTTCAAGGTGGGGAACAAAGTCACCAGGACTGGGTGAGGCCCAGGTGTGGAACAGATTCACCAGGTCCAGGTGAGGCCCAGGTGGTTACCAGAGTCCCGGGTCTGGGGCAGGACCAGGTAAGGAGAAGATTCACCAGGTCCAAGAGGCACCTGTGGGGACTTGAGTCACCAGGTATGGGTGATGCCCAGGTGGCAACCCCACACACCAGGTCCAGGTGAGGCCAACCTGCAGGCCAGAGTCACCAGATACTGGTGAGATCTTAGTGGGGACCGGAGTCACAAGGTAAAAGAGAGTCTACAAGAACACCACAGTCACCAGGTCCAGGTGTGATTCATGTGGGAACGAGAGTCACCAGGTCCAGGTGAGACCCAGGTGGGGACCACAGTCACCAGGTCCAGATTGAGGCCTAGGTGGGGAGCCAGAGTCATCAGGACCAGTTGAGGCCAAAGTGTGGAGCAAAGTTATCATGTCCAGGTGAGGCGCAGGTGGGGAACAGAGTAACCATGTCCCATTGATGCCAGGTGGGAAAAGAGTCCCAAGGTCCAGACGAGGTCTAAGTGAGGAGTAGATTCACCAGGGCCTGTTGAGGCCCAGTTGAGGAGCAGTGTCCCCAGATCCGGGTGAGTCCCAGAGGGGGACCAGAGTCACCCGATTCTGGTGATAACCAGCTGGAGACCAGAGTCACCACGTCAGGGTGAGGCCTAGAGGGGGACGAGAATCACTAGGTCCAGGTGAGGCCCCGATGTGGAACTGAGAAACCAGGTCCCATGATGCCCATATGAGGACCTGAGTCACCAGTTCCAGGTGAGGTCCCTGTGGGAACCAGGCACCTCGTCCAAGTGAGGCCCAGGTGGGACCACAGTCACCAGGTCCAGGTGAGGCCCAGGTATATAAGTGAGTATCCAGGTCCCAATGAGGCCAGGTAAGGACCAGAGACAACAGATCCAGGATAGGCCCAAATATGGATCAGAGTCTTTGTGTTCCATGTGAGGCCAGATGGAGACCACAGGAACTAGGTCCAGGAGAGCCCAATATGGGACCAGAGCCACCAGATCCAGGTGAGGTCCAGGTGGGAACACAGTCACAAGGTCCATGTGATGCGCAATTGGCAACAGGATTCACCAAGTCCAGGGGAGGCCCAGGTGGCGACCAGTCACCACATCCAGGTGCGGACCAGCTAAGGTCCAGATTCACCAGGCCCAAGAGAAGTAAAAGCGGTGACCAGCTTCACCAGGTAAGGGTGAGGCCCAGGGGGGAACCAGAGTAACCAGTTAATTTGAGGCCCAGAATGGGACCAGAGGGCCCTGGTCAGAGTGAGGCCCAGGTGTGGAATAGAGTATCCAGGTCCCAATGATGCCTGGGTGAGGAACAGAGTTACTAGGGCCATGCAGGCCTAGATGGGGAACAGAATCACCAGGTCCTGGTGAGGCACAGAATAAGACCACAGTCAGCAGTATCAGGTGAGCCCCTTGTGGGAACCAGAGCCACTCTCTCCAGCTGAGTCCCAGGTCCATGTGAGGCCCACGTGAGGACCAGATTCATCAGATCGAATTGAGGCATGGCTGGGGACAAGAGTCACCAGGTCTGGGTGCGGCCTAGGTTGGTCAATATTCAGCAGTTCTGAGTTAGGTCAAAGTGGGGACGAGAGACGCCAGGTCCAGGTGAGGCCAAACTGAGGACCAGAGTCACCAGATCCAGGTGAGATCCATGTTGGAAAGAGAGTCACCAGGTCCAGGAGAGGTCCAGGTGGGGAACAGAGTCACCAGATCCAGGTGAAGTCCAGGTGGGAATCAGAGCCACCAGATCCAGGTGAGTCCAGGTGGGGACCAGAGTCACCAGATTCAGGTGAAGCCCAGGTGGGGACCAGAGTCACTAGGTCCAGATGAGGCCCAGGTGAGTACCAGAGTTACCAGGTACACGTGAGGCCCCGGTGGGGATCAGAGGCAACAGGTCCATGTGTGGCCGGCTTGGGGACCATGGTCAACAGGTCTACATGAGGCCCAGGTGTAGAACACAGTAAGCAGGTCCAGGTGAGTCCCCGGTGGTGAAAAGAGTCACCACGTCCAGGTGAGTCCCAGGTGGGGACCAGGATCACCAGGTACAGTTGAGGCCCTTGAAAGAACTAGAGTCTTCTGGCACAAAAACAGACACATAGATCAGTGAAACAGAATAGAGAATCCAGAAGTGGACCCTGAACTCTATGGGCAACTAATATTCGATAAAGGAGGAAAGACTATCCATTGGAAGAAAGACAGTCTCTTCAATAAATGGTGCTGGGAAATTGGACATCCACATGCAGAAGAATGAAACTAGACCACTCTCTTTCACCATACACAAAGATAAACCAAAATGGATGAAAGATCTAAATGTGAGACAAGATTCCATCAAAATCCTAGAGAAGAACACAGGCAACACCTTTTTGAACTCGGCCATAGTAACTTCTTGCAAGATACATCCACGAAGACAAAAGAAACAAAAGCAAAAATGAACTATTGGGACTTCATCAAGATAAGAAGCTTTTGCACAGCAAAGGATACAGTCAACAAAACTCAAAGACAACCTACAGAATGGGAGACGATATTTGCAAATGACATATCAGATAAAGGACTAGTTTCCAAGATCTATAAAGAACTTATCAAACTCAACACCAAAGAAACAAACAATCCAATCATGAAATGGGCAAAAGACATGAACAGAAATCTCACAGAGGAAGACATAGACATGGCCAACATGCACATGAGAAAATGCTCTGCATCACTTGCCATCAGGGAAATACAAATCAAAACCACAATGAGATACCACCTCACACCAGTGAGAATGGGGAAAATTAACAAGACAGGAAACAACCAATGTTGGAGAGGATGCGGAGAAAAGGGAATCCTCATACACTGTTGGTGGGAATGTGAACTGGTGCAGCCACTCTGGAAAACTGTGTGGAGGTTCCTCAAACAGTTAAAAATATACCTGCCCTACGACCCAGCAATTGCACTGTTGGGGATTTTCCCCAAAGAGACAAATGCAATGAAACGCCAGGACACCTGCACCCCGATGTTTATAGCAGCAATGGCCACGATAGCCAAACTGTGGAAGGAGCCTCGGTGTCCAACGAAAGATGAATGGATAAAGAAGATGTGGTTTATGTATACAATGGAATATTACTCAGCTATCAGAAATGACAAATACCCACCATTTGCTTCAACGTGGATGGAACTGGAGGGTATTATGCTGAGTGAAGTAAGCCAGTCGGAGAAAGACAAACATTATATGTTCTCATTCATTTGGGGAATATAAATAATAGTGAAACGGAATATAAGGGAAGGGGGAAGAAATGTGTGGGAAATAGAAAGGGAGACAGAACGTAAAGACTGCTAACTCTGGGAAACGAACTAGGGGTGGTAGAAGGGGAGGAGGGTAGAAGGGGGTGGGAGTGAATGGGTGACGGGCACTGGGGGTTATTCTGTATGTTAGTAAATAGAACACCAATAATAAAAAATAAATTAAAAAAAAAAGAAAAAAGAAAGAACCAGAGTCAACAGGTCGAAGTCAAGCGCAGGTGGCAACCAGGGTCAGCAGGTCCAAGTGAGACCCACGTGGGGACCTGTGTCACAATGTATGTGTGAGGCCCAGTTTGCTGCCCCACTCACCAGGTCCAGGTGAGGCCAAGAAGGAGTCCACAGCAATCAGGTCCAGGTGGGGAACAATGTCACGAGGACTGGGTGAGGCCCAGATGGGGACCAGATTCACCAGGTCCAGGTGATTTCCAGGTGGTGACCAGAGATACCAGTTCCGGATGAGGACCAGGTAAGGACCAGATTCACCAGGTCCAAGTGAGGCCCACGTGGGTACCTGTGTCACCAAGCATGGGTGAGGCCCAGGTGGCAACCCCACTCCGCAGGTCCAGGTGAAGCCAAACGGCAGGCCATGCAGAGGAACCATGTCTCGATGATGCCCCGGTAGGGACTAGAGTTACCAGGTCCAGGTGAGGCCAAGATGCAGGACATGCAGTGGAACCATGTCCCGATGATGCCCAGGTAGGGACCAGAGTCACCAGGTCCAAATGAGGCCCAGATGGAGCATATTCACTAGGTCCAGTGAGGCCCAGTTGAGGACCACTGTCACCAGTTCTGGTTGAGGCTTAGAGGGGTACCAGAATCACCTCGTCCAGGTGACATCCAGATGGGGACCAGAGGCATCAGGTCAGGGAGAGGTCGAGAGTGGTTCCAGAGTCATCATGTCCTGGTTAGGCTCAGGCGTGGAACAGAGTCACCAGGTACCAATGATGCCCAGGTGAGGCCCAGAGTCACCAGATCTGGGTGACGCGCAGATAGGATCAGAGTCACCAGTTCCAGGTGAGGCCAAGAAAGAGTCCACAGCAATCAGGTCCAGGTGGGGAACAAAGTCACCAGGACTGGGTGAAGCCCAGATGGGGACCAGATTCACCAGGTCCAGATGAGGCCCAGGTGGTGACCAGAGTCCCCGGGTCTGGGACAGGACCAGGTAAGGACCAGATTCACCAGGTCCAAGAGGCCCACGAGGGGAATTGAGTCACCAGCTATGTCTGAGGCCCAGGTGGCAACCCCACTCACCAGGTCAAGGTGAGGCCAAATGGCAGGCCAGAGTCACCAGATCCCGGTGAGGCCCTAGTGGGGACCAGTGTCACCAGGTAAATGTGAGTCTACAAGAACACCACAGTCACCAGGTCCAGGTGTGGTTCATGTTGGAACGAGAATCACCAGGTACAGGTGAGACACAGGTGGGCACCACAGTCACCAGGTCCAGACTGAGGCCTAGGTGAGGGGAACAGAGTCATCAGGACCAGTTGAGGCCAAAGTGTGGAACAAAGTTATCATGTGGAGGTGAGGCCCAGGTGGGGAACAGAGTAACCATGTCCCATTGATGCCAGGTGGGAAAAGAGTCACAAGGTCCAGACGAGGCCTACGTGAGGAGTAGATTCACCAGGTCCTGTTGAGGCCCAGTTGAGGACCAGTGCCCCATATCCTGGTGAGTCCCAGGTGGGACCACAGTCACCAGGTTCTGGTGATATCCAGGTTGCGACCAGAGTCACCACGTCAGGGTCAGGCCCAGAAGGGGACCAGAAAAACTAGGTCCACTTGAGGCCCCGATGTGGAACTGAGAAACCAGGTCCCATGATGACCATATGAGGACCTGAGTCACGAGGTCCAGGTGGGACCACAGTCACCAGGTCCAGGTGAGGAACAGGTATATAAGAGATTATCCAGGCACCAATGATGCCCAGGTAAGGACCAGGGTCAACAGGTCCAGGAGAGGCACAAATATGCATCAGAGTCATTGTGTCCAGGTGAGGCCTGATGGACACCACAGGAACCAGGTCCAGGAGAGCCCCATATGGGTAACAGAGCTACCAGATCCAGGTGAAGTCCAGGTTGGACCACTGTCACAAGGTCCAGGTGAGGTAGAGTTGGCAACAGGATTCACGAAGTCCAGGTGAGGCCCAGGTGGCGACCAGTCACGATATCCAAGTGAGGACAAGCTAAGGACCAGATTCACCAGGCCCAAATGAAGCCTAAGGGGTGTCCAGAGTCACCAGGTAAGGGTGAGGCCCAGAGGGGGACCAGAGTAACCAGTTTAATTTGAGGCCCAGAATGCGACCAGAGGTCCCTGGTGAGAGTGAGGCCCATGTGTGGAATAGAGTATCCAGGTCCCAATGATGCCTGGGTGAGGACCAGAGTCACTAGGACCATGTAGGCCCAGATGGGGAACAGAATCACTAGGTCCTGGTGAGGCATAGAATAAGACCACAGTCACCAGTATCATGTGAGCCCCTTGTGGGAACCAGAGCCATCTATGCAGCTGAGTCCGAGGTCCATAAGAGGCCCACGTGAGGACCAGATTCATCAGGTCGAATTGAGGCATAGCTGGGGACAAGAGTCACCAGGTATGGGTGCGGCCTAAGTGGGTCAATATTCAGCAGTTCTGAGTTAGGTCAAAGTGAGGACGAGAGACACCAGGTCCAGGTGAGGCCAAACTGAGGACCAGAGTTACCAGATCCAGGTGAGGTCCATGTTGGAAAGAGAGTCACCAGGTCCAGGAGAGATCCAGGTGGGGACCAGAGTCACCAGGACCAGGTGAAGTCCAGGTGGGTATCAGAGTCACCAGATCCAGGTGAAGCCCAGGTGGGGACCAGAGTCACTAGGTCCAGATGAGGCCCAGGTGAGGACCAGAGTTCCCAGGTACACGTGAGGCCCCGGTGGGGATCAGAGGCAACAGGTCCATGTGAGGCCGGCTTGGGGACCATGGTCAACAGGTCTAATTGAGGCCCAAGTGTGGAACACAGTAACCAGGTCCAGGTGAGTCCCAGGTGGTGACAAGAGTCACCACGTCCAGTTGAGGCCCAGGTGGGGACCAGGATCACCACGTCCAGGGGAGGCCCTTGAAAGAATCAGAGTCAACAGTTCGAGGTCAGGCGCAGGTGACATCCATGGTCAGCAGGTCCAAGGCAGGCCAAAGTGGGGTTCAAGGTCACTAGGGCACGGTGAGACCCAGAGGGAGACCAGAGTCACCTGGTCCAGGTGAGGACCAGTTGTGGAACACAGTCACCGGGTCCCAATTTGCCCAGGTTAGGACCATGGTCAACAGGGCCAGGTGAGGCCCAGACAGGGAGTGGAGTCCCCAAATCCAGGTGAAGCCCAGGTGGGGACCACATTCACCAGATCCAGGGTAGTCTCAGGTGCAGACCAGAATCATCAGGTCCAGGTGAGTTGCCGGTGGCAACCACACTCACCAGGTCCCGGTGAGGCCCTGGTGGGGACCAGAGTCACGAGGTACATGAGAAGCTAGAAACACTGCAGCCACTAGGTCCATATTATGTCCATGTGGGAACCAGAATCACCAGTTACAGGTGAGGGCCAGCTGGGGATCCGACTCACCATTCCCAAGTGAGACCCAGGTGGGAACCAGTGTCACCTTGTCCAGGTGTGGCCCAGGTAAAGACCAGAGTTAATAGGTCCGGCAGGGTCACTGTTAGTGAACAGGGTAACCATATCCTGATGCTACCCTGGTGGGTACCAGAAACACCAGGTCCTGGTGAGGCCCAGGTGGGACCAGAGACATGAGGACCAGGGGAGGTCCCGATGGGAACCACAGTTACCAGGTCAGGTGAGGCCATGCTTAGGATCAGAGTCACCAGTTACAGGTGAGGCCCAGGTGGAGCCAGAGTCACCTGGTACAGAAGTGGCCAAAGTCAGTACCAGAGTTACCAGGATCAGGTCAGTCCCAGTGGGGAATAGAGTAACCATGTCCCGATGATGCCCAGGTAGAACCAGAGACACCAGGTCCAGATGAGGCTCAGGTGGGGAGCATATTCACTAGGTCCCAGTGAGTCCCACTTGAGGACCAGTGTCACCAGGTCTAGTTGAGGCCTAGAGGGGTACCAGATTCACCTGGTCTACATGACATCCAGATGGGGACCAGAGTCACCATGTCAGGGTGAGGCCCAGAGGGGATCCGGAGTCATCATGTCCAGGTGAGGCTCAGGTGTGGAACAGAGTCACCAGGTACCAATCATGCCCAGGTGAGGACCAGAGTCACCAGGTCTGTGTGACGCGCAGATAGGATCAGAGTCACCAGTTTCAGGTGAGGCCAAGAAAGGGTCCACAGCAATCAGGTCCAGGTGGGGAACATAGTCACGAGGACTGGGTGAGGACCAGATGGGGACCAGATTCACCAGGTCCAGGTGAGGGCCCAGGTGGTGACCAGAGTTACCAGTTCCAGGTGAGGATCAGGTAAGGACCAGATTCACCAGGTCTTAGTAAGGCCCACATGGGGACCTGTGTCACCATGTATGGGTGAGACCCAAGTGGCAAACCCTCTCACCAGTTCAAGGTGAGGCCAACCTGCACGCCATGCCGAGGAACCGTGACCCGATGATGCCCAGGTAGGGACCAGAGTTACCAGGTTCATGTGAGGCCAACCTGCAGGCCATGCAGTGGAACCATGTCCCGATGATGCCCAGGTAGGGACCAGAGTCACCAGGTCCAAATGAGGCCCAGATGGAGCTTATTCACTAGGTCCAGGTGAGGCCCAGTTGAGGACGAGAGGCACCAGAACTGGTTGAGGCCTAGAGGGGTACCAGAGTCACCTGGTCCACGTGACAACCAGATGGGGACCAGAGTCCCCAGGTCAGGGTGAGGCCCAGCCAGGTTCCAGAGTCATCATGTCCAGGTGAGGCTCAAGTGTCGAACAGAGTAACCAGGTACCAATGATGCCCAGGTTAGGAGCAGAGTCACCAGGTCTGGGTGATGCGCAGATAGGATCAGAGTCACCAGATCCAGGTGAGGCCCTACTGGGTACAGGAGACACCAGGTAAATGTGAGTCTACAAGAACACCACAGTCAACAGGTCCAGGTGGGGTTCATGTGGGAACGAGAGTCACCAGGTCCAGGTGAGACCCAGTTGGGGACCACCGTCACCAGGACCAGATTGAGGCCTAGGTGGGGGCAACAGAGTCATCAGGACCAGTTGAGGCCAAAGTGTGGAGGAAATTTATCATGTCCAGCTGAGGCCCAGGTGGGGAACAGAGAAACCATGTCCCATTGATACCAGGTGTAAAAAGAGTCACAAGGTCCAGACGAGGCCTAAGTGAGGAGTAGATTCACCAGGTCCTGTTGAGGACCAGTTGAGGACCAGTGTCCCCAGCTCCGAATGAGTCCCAGAGGGGGACCAGAGTCACCCGGTTCTGGTGATATCCAGCTGGGTACCAGAGTCACCACATCAGGGTCAGGCCCAAAGGGGGATGAGAATCACTAGGTCCAGGTGAGGCCCTGATGTGGAACTGAGAAACCAGGTCCCATAATGCCCAAATAATGACCTGAGTCATCAGGTCCAGGTGAGGTCCCTGTTGGAACCAGTCAACTCGTCCAGGTGAGGCCGAGGTGGGACCACAGTCCCCAGGTCCAGGTGAGGCCCAGGTATATAAGAGTGTCCAGTTCGAAATGATCCCCAGGTTAGGACCAGAGTCAACAGGTCCAGGACAGGCCCAAATATGGATCAGAGTCATTGTGTTCCAGGTGAGTCCAGATGGAGACCACAGGAACCAGGTCCAGAAGAGCGCCATATGGTAACCAGAGCCACCAGATCCAGGTGAGTTCCAGGTGGGACCACAGTCACAAGGTCCAGGTGACGCACAGGTGGCAACAAGATTCACCATGTCCAGGTGAGGCCCAGGGGGCGAACAGTCACCACATCCAGGTGCGGACCTGCTAAGGACCAGATTCACCAGGCCCAAGTGAAGCCCAAGGGGTGACCAGAGTCACCAGGTAAGGGTGAGGCCCAGAGGGGGAACCAGAGTAACCAGTTTAGTTTGAGGCCCAGAATGGGACCAGAGGTCCCTGGTCAAAGTGAGGCCAGGTGTGGAATAGAGTATCCAGGTCCCAATGATGCCTGGGTGAGGACCAGAGTCACTAGGGCCATGCAGGCCCAGATGCGGAACAGAATCACTAGGTCCTGGTGAGGCACAGAATAAGACCACAGTCACCAGTGTCAGGTGAGCCCCTTGTGAGAACAAAGGCCCCTCTATCCAGCTGAGTCCCAGGTCCATGTGAGTCCCACGTGAGGACCAGATTCATCAGGTCGAATTGAGGCATAGCTGGGGAAAAGAGTCACCAGGTCTGGGTGCGGCCTAGGTGGGGCAAGATTCAGCAGTTCGGAGTTAGGTCAAAGTGGGGACGAGAGACACCAGGTCCAGGTGAGGCCAAAGTGAGGACCAGAGTCACCAGATCCAGGTGAGGTCCATGTTGGAAAGAGAGTCACCAGGTCCAGGAGAGGTCCAGGTGGGGACCAGAGTCACCAGATCCAGGTGAAGTGCAGGTGGGGACCAGAGTCACTAGGTCCAGATGAGGCCTAGGTGAGAACCAGAGTTACCAGGTACACGTGAGGCCCCGGTGGGGATCAGAGGCAACAGGTCCATGTGAGGCCGGCTTGGGGACCATGGTCAACAGGTCTACTTGAGGCCCAGGTGTGGAACACAGTAAGCAAGTCCAGGTGAGTCCCCGGTGGTGACAAGTGTCACCACGTCCAGGTGAGGCCCAGGTGGGGACCAGGATCACCAGGTACACGGGAGGCCCATGAAAGAACCAGAGTCAACAGTTCGAGGTCAGTCACAGGTGGGAACCAGGGTCAGCAAGTCCAAGTCAGGCCAAAGTGAGGTTCACAGTCACTAGGGCACGGTGAGACACAGAGGGGGACCAGAGTCACCTGGTCCATTTGAGGTCCAGTTGTTTAACACAGTCACCAGGTCCAATTTTGCACAGTTGAGGACCAATGTCAACACGCCAGGTGAGGCCCAGATGGGGAACAGAGTCCCCAAATCCAGTTGAAGCCCAGGTGGGGACCACAGTCACCAGATCCAGGGTATTCTCGGGTGCAGACTAGAATCACCAGGTCCAGGCGAGGTGCATGTGGCAACCACACTCACCAGGTCCCGGTGAGGCCCTGGTGGGGACCAGAGTCAGGAGGTACATGAGAAGCTAGAAACACTGCAGCCACCAGGTCCACATGATGTCCATGTTGGAAAGAGAATCACCAGTTACAGGTGAGGACCAGGTGGGGATCCGACTCACCATGTCCAGGTGAGACCCAGGTGGGAACCAGTGTCACCATGTCCAGGTGTGGCCAAGGTGAAGACCAGAGTTAATAGGTCCGGCTGGGTCACTGTTAGTGAACAGTGTAACCATATAATGATGCTACCCAGGTGGGTACCAGAGACACCAGGGCTTGGTGAGGCCAAGGTGGGTCCAGGGACATGAGGTCCAGGTGAGGTCCCGATGGGAACCACAGTCACCATGTCAGGTGAAGCCATGCTTAGGATCAGAGTCACCAGTTACAGTTGAGGCCCAGGTGGAGCCAGAGTCACCTGGTACAGAAGAGGCCAAAGTCAGGACCAGAGTTACCAGGATCAGGTCTGTCCCAGTGGGGAATAGAGTAACCACGTCCCAGTGATGCCCAGGTAGAACCAGAGTCACCAGGTCCAGATGAGGTGCAGGTGGAGAGCATATTCACTAGGGCCCGGTGAGGCCCAATCGAGGACCAGAGTCACCAGTTCTAGTTGCGGCCTAGAGGGGTACCAGATTTACCTGGTCTATGTGACATCCAGATGCGGACCAGAGTCACCATGTCAGGGTGAGGCCCAGAGGGGATCCAGAGTCATCATGTCCAGGTGAGGCTCAGGTGTGGAACAGAGTATCCAGGTCATAATGGTCCACAGGTGAGGACCAGAGTCACCAGATCTGGGTGAGGCCCAGTTAGGATCAGAGTCACCAGTTCCAGGTGAGGCCAAGAAGGAGTCCACAGCAATCAGATCCAGGTGGGTAAGAAAGTCACCAGGACTGGGTGAGGCCAAGATGGGGACCAGATTCACCAGATCCAGGTGATTCCCAGGTGGTGACCAGAGTTACTTGTTCCGGATGAGGACCAGGTAAGGACAAGATTCACCAGGTCCAACTGAGACACACGTGGGGACCTGTGTCACCATGCATTGGTGAGGGCCAGGTGGCATCCCCACACACCAGGTCCAAGTGAGGCCAAACTGCAGGCCATGCAGAGAAACCATGTCCTGATGATGCCCAGGTGGGACCAGGGTTACCAGGTCCAGGTGAGGCCAACCTGCAGACCATGCAGGGGAACCATATCCCGATGATGCCCAGGAGGGGACCAGAGTCACCAGGTCCAAATGAGGCCCAAATGGAGCATATTCACTAGGTACAGATGAGGCCCAGTTGAGGACCAAAACACCCGATCTGGTTGAGGCTAGAGGGGTACTAGAATCACCTGGTCCAGGTGACATCCAGACGGGACCAGAGTCACCAGGTCAGGGTGAGGCCCAGAGAGGTGCCAGAGTCATCCTGTTCAGGTGAGGCTCAGGTGTGGTACAGAGTCACCAGGTACCAATGATGCCCATGTGAGGACCAGGGTCACCAGGTCTGGGTGACGCGCAGATAGGATCAGAGTCACCAGTTCCAGGTGAGGCCAAGAAAGAGTCCACAGCAATCAGGTCCACGTGGGGAACAAAGTCACCAGGACTGGGTGAGGCCCAGATGGAGACCAGATTCACCAGGTACAGGTGAGGCCCAGGTGGTGACCAGAGTCCCCGGGTCTGGGAGAGGACCAGGTAAGGACCAGATTCACCAGGTCCAAGAGGCCCACGTTGGGACCTGAGTCACCAGGTATTGGTGAGGCCCAGGTGGGAACCACACTCACGAGGTCCAGGTGAGGCCAACCTGCAGGCCCTGCAGAGGAATCATGTCCCGATGATGCCCAGGTAGGGACCAAGTTACAAGGTCAGGTGAGGCCCATGTGGGTAGCATGTTCACTAGGTCCAGAAGAGCACAAGGGTCACCAGGTCCTGTTGAGGCCTAGAGGGGTAGCAGAATCACTTGGTCTAGGTGACATCCAGATGGAGACCAGTATCACCATGTCAGGGTGAGGCCCAGAGGGGATCCAGAGTCATCATGTCCAGGTGAGGCTCAGGTGTGGAACAGAGTATCCAGAACATAATGGTCCTCAGTAGAGGACCAGAGTCACCAGATCTGGGTGAGGCCCAGTTAGGATCAGGAGCCACAAGTTCCAGGTGAGGCAAGAAGGATTCCACAGCAATCAGGTCCTGTGGGCAACAAATTAACCAGGACTGGGTGAGGCCCAGGTGGTGACCAGAGTCCCAGGGTATGGGAGAGGACCAGGTAAGGACCAGATTCACCAGGTCCAAGAGGACCACGTGGGGACTTGATTCACCATGTATGGGTGAGGCCCAGGTGGGAACCCCACTCAACAGGTCCAGGTGAGGCCAACCTGCAGGCCAGAGTCAACAGATCCAGGTAAGGTCCATGTTGGAAAGAGAGTCAGCAGGACCAGGAGAGGTCCAAGTGGGGACCAGAGTCACCAGATCCAGGTGAAGTCCAGGTGGGGACCAGAGTCATCAGATCCAGGTGAAGCCCAGGTAGGGACCAGAGTCACTAGGTCCAGATGAGGCCCAGGTGAGGACCAGAGTTACCAGGTACACGTGAGGCCCCGGTGAGGATCAGAGGTAACTGGTCCATGTGAGGCCGGCTTTGGGACCATGGTCAACAGATCTACATGAGGCCGAGGTGTGGAACACAGTAAGCAGGTCCAGGTGAGTCCCCGGAGGTGACAAGAGTCACCACGTCCAGGTGAGGCCCATGTGGGGACCAGGATCACTAGGTACAGGGGAGGCCCTTGAAAGAACCAGAGTAAACAGTTCGAGGTCAGGCGCAGGTGGAAACCAGTGTCAGCAGGTCCAAGTCAGGCCAAAGTGGGGTTCAGAGTCACTAGGGCACGGTCACACCCAGAGCGGGACCAGAGTCACCTGGTCCAGGTGAGATCCAGTTGTGGAACACAGTCACCGGGTCCCAATTTTGCCCAGTTGAGGACCATGGTCAACAGGGCCAGGTGAAGCCCAGATGGGGACCGGAGTCCCAAAATCCAGGTGAAGCCCAGGTGGGGACCACAGTCACCAGATCCCGGGTAGTCTCAGGTGCAGACCACAATCATCATGTCCAGGTGTGGCCCAGGTGAAGACCAGAGTTAATAGTTCCCGCAGGGTCACTGTTAGTGAACACTGTAACCATATCCTGATGCTACCCAGGTGGGTACCAGAGACACCAGGTCCTGGTGAGGCCCAGGTGGGACCAGAGACATGAGGTCCAGGTGAGGTCCTGATGGGAACCACAGTCATCTGGTCAGGTGAGGCAATGCATAGGATCAGAGTCACCAGTTACAGGTGAGGCCCAGGTGGAGCCAGAGTCACCTGGTAGAGAAGCGGCCAAAGTCAGGACCAGAGTTACCCAGGATCAGGTCAGTCCCAGTGGGGAATAGAATAACCATGTCCCGATGATACCCACGTAGAACCAGAGTCACCAGGTCCAGATGAGGCGCAGCTTTGGACCATTTTCACTATGTCTCGGTGAGGCCGAGTTGAGGACCAGGGTCACCAGGTCAAGTTGAGGCCTAGAGTGGTACCAGATTCACCTGGTCTAGGTGACATCCAGATGGGGACCAGAGTCACCATGTCAGGCTGAGACCCAGAGAGTTTCCATGGTCGTCATGTCCAGGTGAGGCTCAGTTTTGGAACACAGTATCCAGGTCATAATGGTCCACAGGTGAGGACCAGAGTCACCAGATCTGGGTGAGGCCCAGTTAGGTTCAGAGTCACCAGTTACAGGTGAGGCCAAAAGGAGTCCACAGCAATCAGGTCCAGGTGGGGAACAAAGTCACCAGGACTGGGTGAGGCCCAGATGGGGACCAGTTTCACTGGGCCCATGTGATTCCCTGGTGGTGACCAAAGATACCAGTTCCGGGTGAGGACCAGGTAAGGACCAGATTCACCAGGTCCAAGTGAGGCCCACGTGGGTTTCTCTGTCACCAGATATGGGTGAATCCCATGTGGCAACCCCACTCACCAGGTCCAGGTGAGGGCAACCTGCAGGCCATGCTGTGGAACCACGTCCCGATGATGCCCAGGGAGGGGCCCAGAGTCCACTAGGTCCAAATGAGGCCCAGATGGAGCATATTCACTAGGTCCATGTGAGGGCCCAGTTGAGGACCATAGTCACCAGACCTGGGTTGAGGCCTAGAGGGTACCAGAATCACCTGTCCAGGTGACATCCAGATGGGGACCAGAGTCATCAGGTCAGGGTGAGGCCCAAGAGAGGTTCCAGAGTCATCATGTCCAGGTTAGGCTCAGGTGTGGAACAGAGTCAACAGTACTAATGATGCCCAGATGAGGACCAGGGTCACCAGGTTTGGGTGACGCGCAGATAGGATCAGTCACCAGTTCCAGGTGAGGCCATGAAAAAGTCCACAGGCAATCAGGTCCAGGTGGGGAACAAAGTCACCAGGACTGGGTGAGGCCCAGATGGGGTCAGAATAACCAGGTCCAGGGGAGGCCCAGGTGGTGACCAGAGTCCCTGGGTCCTGGGAGAGGCCAGGTAAGGGCCAGATTCAACAGGTCCAAGAGGCCGAGGTGGGGACCTGAGTCACCAGGTATGGGTGACGACCAGGTGTCAACCCCCACTCACCAAGTCCAGGTGAGGCCAACCTGCAGGCCAGAGTCACCAGATCCAGGTGAGTCCCTAGTGGGACCGGAGTCACCAGGGAAATGTGAGTCTACAAGAACACCACAGTCACCATGTCCAGGTGTGGTTCATGTAGGAACGAGAGTCCACCAGGTCCAGGGGGAGACCCAAGTGGGGACCATAGTCAACAGGTCCTGATTGAGACCTAGGTGGGGGGACGAGGAGTCATCAGGACCAGTTGAGGCCAAAGAATGGAGCAAAGTTATCATGTCTAGGTGAGGCCCAGGGTGGGGAAACAGAGTAAACAATGGTCCCATTGATGCCAGGTGGGAAAAGAGTCAGAAGGTTCCAGACGAGGCCTAGTGAAGAGTAGATTCATCAGGTCCTGTTGAGGCCCAGCTGAGGACCAGTGTCCCCAGCTCCGGGTGAGTTCCCAGAGGGGGACCAGAGTCACCCGGTTTCTGGTGATATCCAGATGGGGACCAGAGTCACACGTCAGGATGAGGCCCAGGGGGGGACGACAATCAATAGGTCTAGGTGATGACCACGATGTGGAACTGAGAAAACCAGGTCCCATGATACCCATATGAGTTCCTGAGTCACCAGGTCCAGGTGAGGTCCCTGTGGGAACCAGTCACCTCATCCAGGTGAGGCCCCAGGTGGGACCACAGTCACCAGGTCCAGGTGAGGCCCACGTATATAAGAGAGTATCCAGGTCCCAATGATGCCCAGGTAAGGACCAGAGTCAACAGGTCCAGGAGAGGCCCAAATATGGATCAGAGTCATTGTGTTTCAGGTGAGGCCAGATGGAGACCACAGGAACCAGGCCCAGGAGAGCCCCATATGGGAACCAGAGGCCACCAGATCCATGTAAGTCCAGGTGGACCACAGTCACAAGTCCAGGTGAGGCGCAGGTGGCAACAGGATTCACCGAGTCCAGATGAGGCCGGGCAACCAGTCACCAGATCCAGTGAGGACGAGCTAAGGACCAGATTCACCAGCCCAAGTGAACCAAATGGTGACCAGAGTCACCAGGGTTAGAGTGAGGCCCAGAGGGGAACCAGAGTAACCAGTTTAGTTTGAGCCCAGAATGGGACCAGAGGTCCTGGTCAGAGTGAGTCCCAGATGTGGAATAGAGTATCCAGGTCCCAATGATGCCTGGGTGAGGACCAGAGTCACTAGGGCCATGCAGGCCCAGATGGGGTACAGAATCACTAGGTCCAGGTGAGGCATAGAATAAAACCACAGTCACCAGTATCAGGTGAGCCCATGTGGGAACCAGAGCCATCTATCCAGCTGAGTAGCAGGTCCATGTGAGGCCCACGTGAGGACCAGATTCATCAGGTCGATTGAGGCAGCTGGGGACAAGAGTCACCAGGTATATTTGCGGCCTAATTGGGGGCAAGATTCAGCAGTTCTGAGTTAAGTCAAAGTGGGGACGAGAGACGCCAGGTCCAGGTGAGGGCCAAACTGAGGACCAGAGCCACCCAGATCCAGGTGAGGTCCATGTTTGAAAGAGAGTCATAAGGTCAGCAGGGTTTGCAGTTGGGGACCAGAGTCACAGATCCACGTGAAGTCCAGGTGGGGACCCATGACGGTCACCAGATCCAGGTGAAAGTCCAGATGCGGAACAGAGTACTAGGGTCCAGTTAATAGGCCCAGGTGAGGACCAGAGTTACAAGGTACACGTGAGGCCCCCGGTGGGGATCAGAGGCACAGGTCCATGTGACGCCGGCTTGGGGAACATGGTTCCAACAGTCTACTTGAGGCCCAGGTGTGGAACCACAGTAAGCAGGTCCAGGTGAGTCCCCGGTTGGGACAAGTGTCACCACGTCCAGAAGAGGAGCAGGTGGGGGACCAGGATCACCAGGTACAGGGGAGGCCCCTTGACAAGACACCAAAAGTCAACAGTTCGAGGTCTGGCGTAGGTGGCAACCAGGGTCAGCAGGTCCAAGTGACGTCAAAGTGGGGTTCACAGTCACTAGGGCACGGTGACACCCAGAGGGGGACCAGAGTCACCTGGTCCAAGTGAGGTCCAGTTGTGGAACACAGTCACCGGGTCCCAATTTTGCCCAGTTGAGGACCATGGTGAAAAGGGCCATGTGAGGCCCAGATGGGGACCGGAGTCCCCAAATCCAGGTGAAGCCCAGGTGGGGACCACAGTCACCAGATCCAGGATAGTCTCAGGTGCAGATCAGAATCACCAGGTCCAGGTGAGGTGCAGGTGGCAACCACACTCACCAGGTCCCGGTGAGGCCCTGGTGGGGACCAGAGTCACGAGGTACATGAGAAGCTAGAAACACTGCAGCCACCAGGTCCACATGATGTCCACGTGGGAACGAGAATCACCAGTTACAGGTGAGGACCAGGTGAGGATCCGACTCACCATGTCCAGGTGAGACCCTGGTGGGAACCAGTGACACCAGGTCCAGGTGTGACCCAGGTGAAGACCAGATTTAATAGTTCCCGATGGGTCACTGCTGGTTAACAGAGTACCATATCCTGATGCTAACCAGGTGGGTACCAGAGACACCAGGTCCTGGTGAGGGCCAAGTGGGACCAGAGTCACCAGATCTGGTTGAGCCCTAGAGGGATACCAGAATCACCTGGTCCAGGTGACATCCAGATGGGGACCAGAGTCACCAGGTCAGGATGAGGCCCAGAGAGGATCCACAGTCATCATGTCCAGGTGAGGCTCAGGTGTGGAACAGAGTCAGCAGGTACCTATGATGCCCAGGTGAGGACCAGGGTCACCAGATATAGGTGATGCGCAGATAGGATCAGAGTCACCAGATCTAGGTGAGACAAAGAATGTGTCCACAGCAAGCAGGTCCAGGTGGGTAACAAAGTCCCCAGGACTGGGTGAGGCCCAGATGGGGACCAGATTCACCAGGTCCAAGTGAGGCCCAGGTGGTGACCAGAGTTCCCGGGTCTGGGAGAGATCGAGGTAAGGACCAGATTTACCAGGTCCAAGAGGCCCACGGGGGGACCTGAGTCACCAGGTATGGGTGAGGCCCAGGTGGCCACCCCACTCACAAGGTCCAGGTGAGGCCAACCGGCATGCCAGAGTCACCAGATCCAGGTGAGGCCCTGGTGGGGACCGGAGTCACCAGGTAAATGTGAGTCTACAAGAACACCACAGTCACCAGGTCCTGGTGTGGTTCATGTGGGAACGAGAGTCACCAGGTCCAGGTGAGACCCAGGTGGGGACCACAGTCACCAGGTCCAGATTGAGGCCTAGGTGGGGGACCAGAGTCATGAGGAACATTTGAGGCCAAAGTGTGGAGCAAAGTTATCATGTCCAGTGAGGCCCAGGTGGGGAACAGAGTAACCATGTCCCATTGATGCCTTTGAAAGAGTCACAAGGTCCAGACGAAACCTAAGTGAGGAGTAGATTCACCAGGTCCTGTTGAGGCCCGGTTGAGTACCAGTGTCCCCAGCTCCGGGTGAGTCCCAGAGGTGGACCAGAGTCATCCGGTTTTGGGCATATCCAGCTGGGGACCAGAGTCACCACGTCAGGGTGAGGCCCAGAAAGGGGATGAGAATCACTAGGTCCAGGTGAAGCCGATGTGGAACTGAAACAGGTCCCATGATGCCCATATGAGGACCTGAATCACCAGGTCCTGGTGAGGTCCCTGTTGGAACCAGTCAACTCGTCCAGGTGAGGCCCAGGTGGGACCACAGTCACCAGGTCCAGGTGAGGCCCACGTATATAAGAGAGTATCCAGTTGCCAATGATCCCCAGGTTAGGACCAGAGTCAACAGGCCCAGGAGAGGCCCAAATATGGATCAGAGTCATTTGTTCCAGGAGTCCAGATGGATACCACGGGAACCAGGTCCAGGAGAGCCCCATATGGGACCCAGAGCCACCAGATCCAGGTGAGTTCCAGGTGGGACCACAGTCACAAGTCCAGGTGAGGCACAGGTGGCAACAGGATTCACCATGTCCAGCTGAGGCCAGGTGGCGACCAGTCACCAGATCCAGGTGCGGACCAGCTAAGGACCAGATTCACCAGGCCCAAATGAACCCATGGGTGACCAGAGTCACCAGGTAAGGGTGGTCCGAGAGGGGAACCAGAGTAACCAATTTAGTTTGAGGCCCAGAATGGGACCATAGGTCCCTGGTCAAAGTGAGGCCCAGGTGTGGAATAGAGTATCCAGGTCCCAATGATGCCTGGGTGAGGACCATAGTCACTAGGGCCATGCAGGCCCAGATGGGGAACAGAATCACTAGGTCCTAGTGAGGCATAGAATAAGAACACAGTCAGCAGTATCAGGTGAGCCCCTTGTGGGAACCAGAGCCACTCTATCCAGCTGAGTCCCAGGGCCATGTGAGGCCCACGTGAGGACCAGATTCATCAGGTCGTATTGAGGCATAGCTGGGGACAAGAGTCACCAGGTCTGGGTGCGGCCTAGGT